>NC_056729.1:1358809320-1359076820 GCF_019279795.1 Protopterus annectens | reverse complement strand
CATATAAGTTAAAAAAGGCAGTAATGTGTTAACTTCATATTTTTTCTTTACATTATTTTACTTTTCTGTTTCATTTCATTTATGGCATTTACAAATAAGACTGTTGCAATTATACATTAAATGGTCATTTTTTAAACAAATATAATTATATCACTTCCACTGAAAGCAATCATTAGTGAGTTTGAGTCCTGATTCATTGACAGGACAATGAAATGCCCATGACATCAAAGATGGTATGATTATATTTAGCTGTATATTAAATGTGGTGGCCTTGTAAGCTTACCTCCCATTTCACACAGGATCCACTGACAAAATGAGACTTGAAAAAAAATCTGTTTTAAATAATCTAGAATCATTCACTTTTCAAGTATTTTCTACCAATGAAAATGTAAGGAAAGTCTCTGTGCTTAAAGGTAGATTTTGATCATGTTAATACTCTCTCTCTCTCTCTTTCTCCCTGTCTTTGTCCCCCCCTCTCTCTCTCTCTCTCCACCACTTTATAACTGAATCTGTCTACAGGGAAGAAAGTTCTAACACTGTTGGGGCTTCCACATACTGTTGTTTCAACCCACCATGGCAGGCAGTTTTACTGTGGTACAAAAAATAATTCCAGAAGATTCTAAAGCACCCGTTCTTCTGTCCCATCCACATTTGGTATAAAACCATTCATCAAAGAGCATATGCATGTGACTCTCCACTAAGCACTTATTTTCCCAATTTCTGATGTGACTAAAGTGAACATACCTTTGTTCCCACTGTTCCAGTATCCTCATTTCACCACTGAGTTGCCCTCAATGACATGAAAGAAATTGCTGTATTTCTTGATTTTTTTTCAGTTGTTTCCTCCACCTATTAACCCCCACCCCCACCCTACACCCAGCAAAGCCTGTGTCAGTTAAGGTTGGTGTGTTCTCATATTTGATATACAAGCATATGATGTCAGGACTTGAGAATCTTTTTTTCCTTTGAGTTTTGGAAACTGATTGCTGGAGTCCAGCCATCCCCCAACTAATCTCTGCCCTACCCCCTTTCCATATGGTGCCGAGGAGCCTGATGTTTTCATCCCACTGTGAATTCTTCCCTACTAGATGCTTGAGTAATCAGCCCACCTTACTAGTAATGAAAGTAAATGCAGATGCCCTGTTTTCTGTCACTGGGATAGCCTACCTCCTAAATTTAAAAAAAAAAACAATCATTTGACAGCATGCAGGCATAACTTTTTATCAGCTGTTGTCTAATACAAAATTATTTAAAAAATAATTTTATAACAAAAAAAAAATCTCCGTGTAATAGTGAACTATCATTACTGCAAAAGAACAGAAACATGAAGGGTATGATATTATATAAAAAACAATGTCTGATCCCAATTACACAGGAAAGCAGTAGTAAGGACTAATTTAAATTCAGTCAGTTTGATGTAATAAAAAACAATGCCTGATCCCAATTACACAGGAAAGTAGTGGTAAGCACTATTTTAAATTCAGTCAGTTTGATGTATCTAAGACTGGTGATACAATGCATGCTTTAGTACTATGAATGTAAAACTAGACACACTACTGTCATTAGATCAATATGACACATTTAAGGACTATGAAATCAATGGTTTGAACCACATTAGAATGTTAAGTTACCATATAACTATCTAGCAATAGTGCAACCAGAATCATTCCAATTATATACAGTATATCTGAACCCTAATCAAAATGAGGTACGTCATCAAACAAGCCTTAAACTTAGCAGATCACAAGGGAAAATGATAATATCCTTCAACAGCTATATCAGTTTTTCTAAAGACTTCACTCTCTGTAGCTGTGAACAAATTTATACAGTGTAGCCTTGCATAATGTGTCTAAACAATGCAAGAAACAGTGATGTAAAAAGACAAATGGAAACTACTTCAATTTTGACATCATATTTAACTTTAATGACTGACCAACATCAAGTGTGCAAAGAAACACACAACCTGTACATTTCAATCATAAACAATTTTTTTAAAAAATCTGTAATTTCTTCATTCTGGCTGCGCCAAGGGAGATTGTTTAATTGACCCTTATAGACATACAGATCAATAAATAACACATATAAGAAGGGAGACATTGTCTCCTCACAACATTTTCTAAAGTATGGGATATTATGAAACTTATTAAAGCTGTATGTCATCATTTTTAACAATTCATTAACAGTTTAAAGCAGCAATATTTATTAGTCATTGTAAAACATAATTTGAAGTAACGCGAGCAACCTAACCATTCTTTAACTGAAATATTTGGTGCACCGTACTTCATTTCCATACCTATGAAAAAGTGAACATGATACACGATCATCAGAAGCATGTTTTAATTATATATAACAAAATATTATATTCATTTACTTATACTCTGAGGTATCATAGACTAGATGTTACAAAAAAGCTCCAGGTATGGTATATACAATTTTTATTAACAACGTTTATGTGTAGAATGGAATATAACATACTACAGACAACACAACAGCTATACAAGATAAAATTAATTGTCTCTAAGCTACACAGTGTGACATTGCTGAGTATAGTGATAAAACAATGTGACATTCTGAGAATAGTTATAAAACAATGTAACATTTTAGGTGTGGTTATGAAACAATGTGACATTGAGGAGTTTAGCCATGAAACAATGTGACAATGAAAAACTGTAGAGCAGTTGTGGGACTCGCATGATACAGTAAAACATTACAATGTATATTTATCCGTTATTCCCTAGGTTATAATAGTGAATGATAATTTTCATTTTCACAGGATAAACTGTATGCAAACTATTATAATATAGTGATAACCTGGTCATGCATGATGATCATTTAATGACTTTTTCTAAAAGTGAACATATTGTAACTCATAGATACTGCTGCTTTCCTGTATTTTAACACACTATTGAACAGCCAGATCAAATGTACTGCACTATAACAGTTTTTTTTTAATTTAACACTAACAGCACACTCATTTTTTAAGAAGCCAGGTGACTGCATATTTTGCAGTTCATGAAGGCTTTTTTAGATTAGTTAATCTTTTATGAAACCAGCAGTGAATCACATTTGTTAGAGTTAATTTGCAGTGTAGCATTCAAAGATATCACTTTTCCACACTATAAGCAAGGGTTAGAAAGGGCAGAGCCAGAATCTAAAACCAAAGGTAAACAAATATATATATAAAATACATGTTTTGACACACTAGTCTCCACAATTTGATGACTTAAAGTATTTTAATTTGTGGAACTTTGCTTAAATGTAGATACAATGTCCCTTTAAGCATATACATATACTTGGTCTGTCAAAATGGGTAATAATATCCACAGTGGTATGACTTACAATGATATGCATGATCTAGCATTTACTTTTTTCTGCTTTTTATCATTAAGTACTGCATCTTGACAGACTTAAAATTTTCTCTAAATGTTTTGATGTGGAGTGAATTATGTTAATTCAATAAATAAAGATAATCCATGGATCAAAGTGCGCAGTCATTCAGTAGGGTGGGTAATTATCAGGAAAAGGAACAATGTACTTATTATCCAAGTGAATGCCAATTTCAGAAGGTTTAACTATGTTTTACAAGCCTAAGAAAGTTTACATTGGTTGAAATCTAAAAGTCTTCGCCTTGCCTGTTTTTTGGCTTGATTGACAGCAGTCCTTACAGCATATTCGAATACCTGCTGAACTCCTCTGTTGCTAAGTGCTGAACATTCTAAGTAGCCCTTTGCTTTAATATGCTGAGCTAGTCTTTTCCCATCAACTGAACTTATGCAGGATGCACGATGTGGTCCCATTTCTCGTTGATCAGTCTGGGTGGCTACCACCAGTACAGGAGTTTTAGGCAAATGACTTCTAACCTCTCCAATCCATTTGTTCCTTACACTTAGGTAAGAGTTGTGGTTGGTCACAGAGTAGCACAACAGTACAACATCAGCCTGGGCATATGAAAGTGGACGAATTCCCCTGAATGAATCGTTTCCTGATGTGTCCCATAGTCCCAGACTTATCTGGTTCCCATCCATGAAGACATCCACCCCTGTGTTTTCATAGACTGTAGGTTTGTACATGTCTGGGAAAGTTTCAGATGTGAACCTCACCAGTAAAGCTGTTTTCCCCACTGCAGAATCACCAACAAGAACACACTTTATGGCATTCATTTCCTCCGTAAAACTCTTAGATTAATTTGGCAAAGCAAGTGAAAGTTTCAAACGTTTTTTTCTCAAACCATATCTATACTTGAAGAATTTCCAAACAGGATGAATGAATCATCAAAGCAGAACTAGAATTGCCCAGAAATACAAATGTTCGGAGAACAGTATCGTCCACTATCTGAAAAAATAAACAAACAAATGTTATTTATGTTTAACACAAGGTTAAAATAATAATAATAATAAAAATATCTGAATGTCAACAATCAAACGGCTAAGACAAAATCACAGTGTATTGTAGAACAGTCAGTACCCCCTTAAAATCACTCACTGTTTTATTTATCTAGATAAATAATAATAGTCCTTTAAATATAGCAAGGTATTTTTATAAATAGGTTCATAGGTGATCATTAGGCTAATGGCTCTAATGTGTCATTTTAAGCCTAGCCAAGTTAATTTGTTGTACTGCATAATAATATTATTTATTTTGATCACTATCTTTAAAATATCATTTAATTATTTACAGGTATGTGGGTATGATAGGGCCATTAATTCAGTCTATGTGATATATTACTTCTTAGAATGTAAGTGTTTTTTAGCGATTAGCATAGTGTGTGTGTGTGTGTGTGTGTGTGTGTGTGTGTGTGTGTGTGTGTGTGTGTGTGTGTGTGTGTGTGTGTGTGTGTGTATGTGTGTGTGTGTGTGTATATATGCTATACAACTAACATTTTTTTCAGACTTATTTTCCAGACATACCATACCATTTGTATAATCATCTGCTTACCATTTTTTTTTCATTAACTAACTACTAATTTGACATGTAAAATGTTTAAGATATTAAAATGTTTTTTGAATTGTAAATAGTTATATGAACAGTGATGTTATAATCTGCTGGAAAACTATTTAATTCTCAAACAGAAGGTCACCCTACTAAAACAAAAAAGTTTAATATGTCACCAAGGATACTAGCTTAGCTTTAATCTATTTCTCTCCTTTATAACTCAGTTGTCTAAGCTGACAGTAGTACTGATACAATACACCCTGAAATGTCTTAAGTAAAATAAAACTAGATGAAAGTATCATGACAGTATATGTAAAATAAAATCATAGTCCACAGAGAAAATATATCTATTCATTAATTTTTCAATACCCACTTTATTCTATTAATGGTTATAGGGGCATAGAGCCTAGCCTTGCAAAAAATGGGTGCAAGGCTAAGAACCAGTTTATGAATCGGCCAGAGGTACATTACAAGATCTAAACATAGTGAAATTTGGAGGGATGCCCATTCTACCAGTAGCATGATTTTGGAATATGGGAAGAAATCAGAGCCCCCAGCAAAACACAGACAGACTCAAACAGAACAAGTATTTACTAAATATTAAACATTCCACAAACATAAAAGCAGCTGGTGCGTACACACACACACACACACACACACACACACACACACACACACACACACACACACACACACACACACACACAGACACACACACACACACACACACACACACACACACACACACACATACACACACACATAAATGTATATATCTATACGTACGTGTGTGTGTGTATGTATATATATATATATATATATATATATATATATATATATATATATATAAATATATAAATATACATATATGCATACACACACACATACACATACACACACACACACACACACACACACACATATATATATATATATATATATATATATATATATATGGTTCTACCTGACTTCGTCGACAGCGCAGAAGACCGACAGCGGAATTCGGAGCTCCAGAAGATCGAAACGAAGAAGACCGGCCGAATCGCGAGTGGCAGAACATCGACAATGCAGAAGACCGACACGACGGATGACAACACCAACGCCGAGGATGCCGACATGGGGAAAGGCTGTGTGAGTATGCGGTAGTGACGGACGTTAGGGTGCGAGGCAGGTAAGTGTGGAGATTGACGGTCTGTGGGGATAGGGGTGGGTTAAGTGAGTTAGGGTTAGGGAGCGATAGGGGTGGGTTAAGTGAGTTAGGGTTAGGAGGCGATAGGGGTGGGTTAAGTGAGTTAGGGTTAGGGAGGCGATAGGGGTGGGTTAAGTGAGTTAGGGTTAGGGGGCGATAGGCGGGTTAAGTGAGTTAGGGTTAGGGAGCGGGTAGGTAAGTGTGCGATAGTGACGGACCTTAGGGTTAGGGTAAGGTTTAGTGTGGGCTTGTAAGGATTTTGGTGTGCTTGTGTTGTGTGTGTGGTTTGTGGAATGGGGATGTGTTTTGTTTTTAATAATTGTTATTGTGGTGTGTGCAGTGTATGGGGTTTCGTGTTTGTGTACCGTCGGTTATTTCGTTGTCGGTTATGTGTGGTTTCGTGTTTATGGACTGTCGAATATGTGGTGTCGGTGATGTGGTTGTCGGTGTTGTGTGGTTTCGGCTATGTCAGGTAGAACCATATATATATATATATCTATGTCAGATGATCAACTTTTCATAAACTCAAAAAAAAAAAAGCAAAGAGACCATATCATCAAGTTTCCGAAAACTTGAACATCAAAAAAGAAAAACACACACAAAAATCTACTTTTTATGTTTTTGCAAGGGGGGCACCCCCGCACCCCCTTCAAATTAAACATACCAACTCCAAGATTGCACTATAAAAAAAAGCATAAATTTCCTGATCCTTGCTGCACTGTGATCTCCATTGAAAAGCTTAAAGTTTTAAAAAACTCGATCATATGGTCTCAAACATCAAAACAAAAAACAGGGACCACCAGTAACCGAAATGAAGACTCACTTTATTCATAAAATTAATCGCTTTTGTCCAAAAGTAATCAGGACTTCTTTAGAATACAAATATGACATACATACATACAGCCTTTATATATGCAAGACCCCATCCCCATTTCAAACCTGTAACCAGTTGAGCTTCAAAAAGCCTGCCCGTTAAGTTAAAAGAACTACTGTGTTAAAATGACTAGCAAGGAAACCATAAATAATTGACACTCATCATTGTGTACCAGCCAAAAGACACTTTGTTCCCCTAAATTGCCCTACCATAATATACAAGTCTATCCCAAATACCTTCAAGCCCAATTGTTAATTCCTTTAGTTTTTATTACATGAACATAGCCTTCAATTTTATGGCACTGCTGATGGAATTAATATAATTGAGACCAGGGAACACCATGGCTTGATATTTTAATTGCCACTTCATTTTCTTAAACTTCAAAAACAGTTCAGAGGATCCACCACCAGGTTCATTTGTTTTTCTGAGTTTTGTCAGTTATGTGTTTAACAAGCTTATGGTCTCAACAATATGAAGTTAGAGTTTCTGAAAACTCATTCAACTGATAGGGATCCATATATATGCAATGTTCTGTCAGGCTTGAAATATTAATTTTTGAAAATATGGAAAACTAAAGGAAGTTTCAAAGTAATAACTAATAAAAAGATAATTTAAAGGAAGAAACACTTGAGGTTTCTAAAAATGAAACACCAAAATTGTGGCCTTCCTTCATATCTTTGAAAATAGTAAGGTAATTTTTATTTCACTCGAGCTTGTTTGCTTGCGTGCCTTGCTTGTCGATATTTGACTACTTGCTATATACTTTAGTGAAGTGTGCTATCCTAATCATTTTATGTTATTTTTCTCCAAGTTCATGACATTCCTGAGAAAGTGTAAGTAAAATAATATTATTTTTTAAAATATTACTCTTTCTTGAAATTACATTGTTCTTGTAGTGAGAATAAAATTCCAAAAACATTTGCTTAAATTTGAGCAATTGGTGTGTTAGTTTGTACAAACAGACTTTTTCTTTAAGTATTGTTGGAGCAGTCCTTTATGTACCTGATCAAACATTTTACGCAAAGGTATTTGAAGAAATTAGTTGTGAGCAGTAGAGGACTGAGATGATATAGAATGGGCCTAATGAAGGATTATTCCAACTGTCTAATAGTTAGTGCAGCTGATTAAGGCTCTGAGCTGTTAACGAATTTCAATGTACAGGGTGTTATTTCTTCCACTTTCATTTGTCAACTGTGTGTCACTGAGCAAGTCAATTAAATGGATGGTGCTCCCTGGTTGCTTCTAAAAAGGAGCACTTGTATACAGTGGACTTACATGGTTAATAAATGAAAAAAACTCTCCAATCCATATTAGGTTTGCGAAAACTGAATTATCCTGGAGAGGGCGAATTGATAAAATACTGATATATTAACCATTATCTCCAATAATTGTTTTAATGTTGAGAAATATCACAAAAATCAAGTTAGGCATGAAATTATGTTATTTAAAAAGGATCAAGAATCCTGGAAAAAGACTGCATTAAATACATTAAGGAGAGGAAAGGAAAGGGCTACTACCAGGAAAGGCAATTGGAGAAAAAAGATAAATGCAAAGCAAGAATGTTCTTCTGTACCACTGCCATGGCTGATGTCAGTAAATGTGTCAGAGCAATAACAACGTATGTCTTGAGTAAGTATTCATGAAATTAGATGATGATGCATTTAAGGAGCTGGTCCGTACAACAGACTTGATACTCAGTAGGCAGTTAAAGCCCATGTTAGATGATGATGCGTTTAAGGAGCTGGTCCGTACAACAGACTTGATACTCAGTAGGCAGTTAAAGCCCATGTTAGATGATGATGCATTTAAGGAGCTGGTCCGTACAACAGACTTGATACTCAGTAGGGAGTTAAAGCCCATGTTAGATGATGATGCATTTAAGGAGCTGGTCCGTACAACAGACATGATACTCAGTAGGCAGTTAAAGCCCATGTTAGATGATGATGCGTTTAAGGAGCTGGTCCGTACAACAGACTTGATACTCAGTAGGCAGTTAAAGCCCATGTTAGATGATGATGCGTTTAAGGAGCTGGTCCGTACAACAGACTTGATACTCAGTAGGGAGTTAAAGCCCATGTTAGATGATGATGCATTTAAGGAGCTGGTCCGTACAACAGACATGATACTCAGTAGGCAGTTAAAGCCCATGTTAGATGATGATGCGTTTAAGGAGCTGGTCCGTACAACAGACTTGATACTCAGTAGGGAGTTAAAGTCCCATGACTAGATAAACTGCTCACTTGGGTGATTAAAACTTCTTTTGCAGAAGTAGCTGCATCCTTATTAATTAATAATAATAAATGATGAACAATAGCAGACATAATTCTGTTATACACAGTAAATGACTATGAAGGAAATGGGTAGGAATATAGTGTCTGAAATACAATATAGACACATTAGAATAAGAACAGGCACGAGATCTCAGGAACCATAACACATCTAGCCATATTAAAACTCTAAGTAGATACACTTAAACGTTCTTTCTACTCTTTATGAGTGGATAATATTACCCCCCCCCCAATAAAGCCGGACTGTATTTGAAAATCCAGGTGTACATCTGTGTATGCTCATACAATTATGTAGACTAGCCTTACAAGCAGACAAAGTAATACTTTGCTTCACCTCTAGTGGTAACTTATTCCATAGGCCGAAAATACATTGGATAAGGAATCTATCCTTCCAACAAGTTTGATTATTTGCTGGAGTAAATTTAGACCTCTAATATGGGTGCTTGTAGAGCAACTGGTTTTGCAAAGAAATAGGAGGTCATATAGGGCTAGATCTTTCATGGCTCAAAAAGTGAGGCACAGGTGACCTCAGAGTATCTGGTCTGCTAATGAGTATATGTAGAGTTGTGTTACTCAATCAGAATAGTTGATGGAATTAAGGCCTTTCATTTTTTTTTTTTTTTGCTAAAAATCATTGGGACCTTTCCATTTAAGTCATTTGTTTATATATGTACATACCAAATGAGGCACTGTATTCAGCGATGGGGCTGATAATGAAAGAGTACAGTGGTAAGATGACATCTTTGTATCTTGAATATACACCATTAGAAATTAAATGGGCCAGACAGAAGGATTTCCTGACTGTGCAAGAAACACGATGACTGAATGAGAAAGAGAACTGACCCCAATGTCTTATGACTTTATCAATTTGAAGAGGAGTACCACTTATAACATATGTAGTGGGAGCAGATTTTTTGCTGAGCACTACTGTTTTGCATTTTTTTTTTTTTGCATTTAGTTTGAGTCTGTTTTCAGTACCCCAAGTATGCACATATACCAGCTCTTTTATGAGCAGTATAATTTCAGGGAGGAGCAGATAACAATGCCCAGCTTGCAGGCATCAGCAAATTTGGTCAAACAAATCTGAAGAATATTAATTTGGGTGTCTGCAAAATAAATGACAAATAGGACAGGGACTGGCACTAATCCTTGTGGTACCCTATTTTATGTTATTTCTTTCCATATGGGGGGAGCATGCAGACTCCACACAGGTGGTGGCATGAAGTCAGAGTTGAAGCCTGGATCCTGGTAATGTGAGACACATATCCGAAATCTTATGATTAAATTACTATGCTGTCAGTCAGGCTTGAACCCTGGATCCTGGAAGATACACTTTTGGATGAGCTTTTTGTTGGTCTCTTTTAGCCATAAGCTTAGTAAGAACTGTGAACACTCTTGTTTGACTGATGCTGGAATGTAGTGCCACATAAGAAGTTGTCCACATTTTGTATAGGATGAAGTTCATATTAAAACACTTTACATTAGGGAACTGGTTAAGAAAAGCCACCCCCTCCCAAAAAAATTGTTATCTCTAGATCAGTCAGTTTATATGTCTGCTATATGAGTGTCCACTATATCATATATAGCTAAGCAAAATTACATCCGTGGCAGTTTTATCTACATCAATGTTCAGCTAACAAAGTTATTAATTCAAGAAGGTCTTCTAACTATTTTGTGAGCAATAGTTTTTAATGTGCTAATGGGAATGTTTCTAAAAAAAGACATGACCGTCTTTTTATACAGTTGTGAGTCAGAGAAAGGTGATGCGGGGCACACAGTGGGTTAGTGAAACAATAGTTATAACAAGGCTTTCAGAGTCATGCCATGCTGAGGACTCTGATACTGATGGGCAAAGATGGTGACATGTGTAGGATACTAGATGCAAGGAATGCAGTGTAATAGATGATAAATAAAGGTGAACTTGAAGATACCAATGTCATGAGTGGTGTGCTACATAGGGAACTGTCCTAGGATGTGTCATCTTCAATAAAACCTGCAACAGGACTATCAGGCAGGATACATGAAGAAAGTGGCATGTTCTGAGAAAGTCACACCCCTTTCTAGTAAGATAAGTAGTGAAGAAGACTTAAAGGAAACATACACAATATAAGCACATGCTTTTCAATGGTGATACAATATTACTTATTGACAAAGAAATGCAGGTCTGAGAATTTCGAGTAAAAGTATTCTAGCTGCAAGTGCCTAAACTGGATAAAAGAACAACAGAGATAATATTCAGAGTAATCTATGATGATTCCTTCAGGCAGGACTTTAGCCATCCTTGGATTCAAATAATGATGTCTGACATAGTGATCTAATGAGGTCATTCAGTAATCCAGACTTGGATTTAAAGATCCATCTTCTACAAGTGCAAATATTTCCATGTAAGAGGACAGATGATAGGTTAGGGATATGCTCATATTTTGCAGTTTCAAAAACAATGATTTATCTTCAACACATATCACTGTTTGATGGAAGCTGTGGCATCCCAAAGATCTTTTGATGGAATAGTGCCTCTCACCTTTTGATGTTCATATCTGTTCTCCTGAAGTCTCACTTCAGCATATCTTTGTTGTATTACATTTGCCCACCAAGTGATTTTTCACAATGACTGAATAAAACTGTGTGGGCAGAATATATTTTTTGGAATCAAGATTCACAAATCTGAATAAAGTGTCCAGCCTTATCAAACTGATGGTCAAGTATTGTGTAACTGTGACATTTCAACATGAAAACATTTCCAGAAGCACAGTTCCTTCAAATAATTAATCAATTAAAAAACAGCATTTAAGTTTACTCAGTGGAGTGGCTGAAATGTCTAACTCACAGATCACGGCCTTCCTGGGTGTAATACTTTTTCTCCAGAGTCTGCATGTCCTGCCTGTGTCCATGTGAATTTTTTACCAAGTGTACCTGTTTCCTTTTACATCCCAAAGACATAATCTGAGGAGAACTGGCTGTCCCCTCAGTTGCCTGAAGGTATCTGAGTGATGTGTACATGCTTGACGCCTGTCTCATCTTACATGCTGATCTATGTTTAGAGGATAGTTTCTAGTTGCCCAATGACCCCGGACATAATAAAGTTGGTATCAGGAGATGAATGAATAGGCTCATAGGTTCATAGGTAGGTACTAGGCTATCAGCCCTGGGGCCTATACAAGCCCAGCCAAAAAGGTACCCTGGCTTTTGCCACCCAAGAAAATGATTTTCCTGTGCCACTGTTGAGCAGAGCCACAGAGGTGATCCCTGGAGTGAATTTCCTATTTCACATCCAATCATCAAGATTTTTCTTGAAGAGTGCTAATGAGGAGCTTTGTTTGATATAGATAGGTAGTTTATTCCAGAGTATGGGAAGTCTCTGAGACAAGAATCTATCCCTCTGGCATGTTCTGATTATTGTGGTGACAAGGTTTAGGTCCCTAGAGGGTGTAGCTCAGAGGGATTGGGATTTCTTTAAGTGGAGCATGTCCAACAGTTCTGGGTTTGACATAGCTTTGTATGTTAGGCAGAGATCACCACTGAGTAGGCGATATGTGACAGAGTAAAGCTGGAGTTTTTTGAGACAGTCTGCGTAGGGCATCTGTTTGAGGCCGGTAATCCTCTTTGTGAGGTATTTCTGCAGCCTTTCCAGTTGTTGTAGATGTCTTATGAGGTATATACCAAAAGGGGCATTGTACTCTATAATGGGTTTAATGAGTGATGAGTAGAGGGGAACAATTACCTCTTTTTTTCTGGATGAGAAACCTTTTGTGATGAGGTGTGACACGTAGAAGGATTTCCTGACTACTGTGGCAATGTGATTATCAAAGGAGAGACTACTGTCCACCTGTATCCCAAGGTCTCTTATCACACTTTTGGTGTTAAGTATACTACTGCCTATGTTGTAGTTCATGGGTACAGAGTTTTTACCAAAGGGGATGACAATGTACTTTTTGGCATTGAGCTTGAGGCCATGGCTTTGACACCAGGCATCTGTCTCAGTGAGGCCCTTTTGTAGAATGTCCACATCATTAGGAGTTTAGATTACGGCTCCTAGTTTGCAGTCATCTGCGAACTTCATTAGCCAAAGACCTTCTGTGTTAGCCTGTACTTCAGAGAAGTAGATACCAAACAGGAGAGGACCCAGGACTGAACCCTGTGGTACTCCACTTGTCACTGGTCTGAAGTTGGATTTGGAGTCTGCTACTTTCACAGTGTGGGTTCTGTCAGTGAGCCAGTTGGCAACCTATCTTATGACATAGGGATTTATTCCTAGTTTAGTGAGTTTATCTATAATTCCAGAGTGAGGGATGGTGTCGAAAGCCATGGCAAGATCTAGATAGGCTGTGTGAAGCACCTTACCCTTGTCTACGGCTTTGGTGACTGCTTCAAAGAATTCTATTAGGTTTAGAAGACATCATCTGCCTTTTACAAATCCGAACTGGGTGGGGTCCAGAGTTTGGAGATTACCAATGTCTGTTTATAAGTTCCATGATGATACGTTCCATGACCTTGCAGACCAGGCTCGTCAGACTAATGGGGCGGTAGTTCCCAGGGTCCGTGATGGCTGCAATGACAAGGTATTCAATGACAAAGGTATTCAATAAGACGAACTTAATATGACCTTGTTACCTGAAAGCAGAAAAGCATTTGTATGATATATACCCTTTGCACAATTGTGAATAAGAAGCATACCCTCAGCAGTTCAGATTACAGGTATAAGACAAAGGGATACATTAATCTTAAGCCTTTCAGGAATAACTAGATGACATGTAACTTACAGTCACTTTAATATAAATTATTTGTTGATTTTACATTTAAATGATATGAGATTCCTGCCAAATGCAGGAATAATGCATTTTAGGAAAAGTATATGCTACAAACTCAGTAGTAAAAAATATAAATAGAGTATAAAAATATAATATTGCCCATCAACAATTCAGGACTGGGACACTAGATTTGAAGGGCATAGCCCAGAAGTTGAAGGCCTACAAGCAGGTCTAGTCTACTGAAAAAAAATAAGTGTAATCTGTTTATTGTGGGTCTAAGTTTTTTTACTTAATGTTACTTTAAAACCTAAGTAATACTGACAACCACATGATACTGTTCAGGAATGAATCAAGACAGCCTAATGAGCTAAAAATTCTATTAATAATAAATCATAATCCAGATCCAGTGATACTAAATTATTGAAAGCAATATGGCATGCATTCAATCAACATGCAACTGATTTAGTGCACAAGTAATATGATATTTTATGCAAACCTATGGAAACAGCACAATATTTACAACAAATAATGAAGACTATGAAACAACACTACATGTTCTATATAAGTAAGATAATATGTGGTATCTCAGACTTCCAAGTGTGAATAAAACAATAATATATTGCACACCGCACTTTTTTTGCTTATCACATAAAATAAAAGTTAGGTATACTTGAGACTAAAGCCAAACATAATCTCCTTGCTGTTATGAAAACATGATTTATTTAATGATTGCAAATAAATGGCTGACTTCCTATAATAGTATGATACTTTTTATGAGATGGTGTTATGAAATATGGGATAAATCTGCAGTACATTTTAAGTACAAATGCATCAAAATGCCTTTATTGTGATCAGTACGGCTGTAACTGTTTTTCCAGGTAAGATAAAGGATCTTTCAAATAACTGCTTCCAGCATTTCCTTACTAGATTTCAATGCTTCTTAATTCAGTGCATTACATCACTTTTCTCCTGCAGGAAACATCAAATGGACACCAAGCCAAAACATTGCAAACAGTGAAACTTTAAAAGCAGCTGAGAATTTTGAGTAAAATTAGACAGAGTTTTATTATGAAGATAATACGGAGTTGTCTGAGAAAATCCAAGGTAAGGAGTATCCTTTCTCCGTCATTGTTAGGTTCAGTAAAGAAAATGGGGGAGATAGATAGTTAGGCTTAAAGTAAACTTGGATATCACTTTGGGCATAAAAAAGGATTAGTTCTCAAAGAAACCTTGCCCCTATGGAAAATAAGGTAGGGCTGACTCCCTTAAAACTATTTTAAACCCAAAATATGCATATTTTTGGCAATAAGAAAAATACAATTTAGATCATAATTCAATAAATGTGTAGATTAGCATGGTGCCGGTATATAACAAGTCCCTGACATACAGGCATATATTCACATATGTATTCACATATATTCACATTATATATTACAGGTATATATTCACAGCTTGTAATTCACTTTCTTTATGCAGCTGGGTGATTTTGATATGCACATGTTGATTTTGAGGGCTTATTAAAATTGAGTTGATATTCTTGCTCTCATAGTTTTAGACTAAGTCTTGCTCTCTGATATTATTCAATAATGCAGAACAAAATTATGCATTTGGTCTGTTACCATGGTCTGTTACCATGACCATGTGCTAAAAAGTAATATTTGTGTAGCAACCCCATAATACAGAGGGATAATGCCCTTAGTGTGCCCCAGATGACCCATTTTCAATTAGGGGTACATGGGCTGGGAGGACCACATAGGGAAGGATGGAACTGAGTTGTCAATGTTGGCTTGCCTATTCTGGGGGAAGAGAAGCAGTCAAAGTTTGCTGCAATAACAGTGTTAAGAGCCTGGTGAGCTCCATTTTGCAAGCACTAATGTCTTCATTAGGATGTTGCACATGCATGGAAGCATGCATGCACTTCCCAAAGGCAGCAATTATGGACCACACAAGACTGATGCAGGATGATGGTAAGAAAACAGCCCCTGGCAGCAGAATGACACTGCACCAGCATCCTCCATCTCCTCATCCGTCTCAGACATGGAACTGATGGAACCCAGGAGAGAGACTAAGGTGAGTCGAATAGACATGCTGAATGACAGAAAAAGCTAGTGGCATTTGATAGCTAGCTGCAGGGAGGGAAAAAAGTGACATTTGTGAAGTGTGTGTGTGTGTGTGTGTGTGTGTGTGTGTGTGTGTGTGTGTGTGTGTGTGTATGTGTGTGTCTGTGTGTGTGTGTGTGTGTGTGTGTGTGTGTGTGTGTGTGTGTGTGTGTGTGTGTGTGTGTGTGTGTGTGTGTGTGTGTGTCCGCGAGCACGCTCATGTGTGTTTATGTGTAACGGCATATGTTTTTAAATGTATGTTTTATATATTTATTCTAAATGCTTTCAGTTACATGAAAAATAGTAATGCATTGTAAGGAATGCTTTAAAATAAAATCTATCAAGACCTTGTTGCATTATTACAGATATTACCTTTGCCATGTTGACCTGAATTAATGTCTGTTAATTTCTAGACTCAGAAATAGGGGTCATTGCAAGTAATCACACATCATTCATTAGTTTATGGTTACAGTGCTGTGCTGACTTGCAGCCTTATGCATTATGTGACTGTTATAAAGTATGAGCTGATCTACACCAATATGATTTATTTTTATATTGCTGAGAGTGCTTAATCACTTATCTGTTTGTATTAAGTGCCACAAAATGGCAGCTAAACAAGTTCTGGGTATTTAAACTCTTCAGTAGGAGTGATAATTAAGCTGACTGAAAATGACATTATTTTATGCGTTTTCTGGGGTTCTATCAGATACATTATTTACTATAATATTAGGCAATCAGAAACCATAAACACTTGCAGACTGGTTTCTGCAGAGATAGTGACCGTACCCTAACAGCAACTCACATGACCCGAATCCTTCCTTATTAGACTTAAGAGATGAGCCTTTGTACCCAATCATGTAAAAGAAAACTCTGCAATGTAAATACATATTATGGATAAATGCATATGTTTCTGTGGTTCTCTAAATACAAATTATTATTATTATCTAATAAAGTTCTTGTAGCTGTTGTCACTATGAAAAGAATGTTGTCAGGAGACCTAAATATTCGTATCTTCTTAAGTACATCTTTGTAACAAAAATGTAAAAGTAGTTATATTAATTCTTCATTATCTTAATGAAGGGGGTATTAATGGAAATTAATTAAGTCTGGAAAATTCACAGGTGACAGTTTCACGGAATCAGAAGAAAATTGGTTCCTTTACCTTGGAAGTTCCCTTAACTTTTTACACTGTATTGTGATCTTTGTCACAAACTAAAATGACCAGATGAGCAGGCAGATATAGGATTTCAGTTAAGTATGCCATCTAAAATGCTACATTACAGAGTGCTGGAAAGAAATCAGGATGCATGACTTTATCGTTACTCTAACAGTTACTAGTGCAAAGTTCCTAGTGTGAGACAACAGAATCTGTCCTTTAGTATTAGGGCAACATAGGCAAGTGTTCATTTTAAAGAGCAACGACACATTTGATAAGATTCAATTCATTATCACTGCAATCAGGATTTACTGTGAGCTCTTTGCCCATCTTGTATTCCTGTGCTTATTGAATGAAATAGTCTCTCTCAGGAAACAACATTATTTGGGTAACAGTAAGAAAACTGCCCAGACAAAATAAAGAGCTGCACCCTCTTTGTAAACCTACGTATGTATCATATGTAGGTCTATAAAGAGCTGCACTGTCTAACTACTTTCCTACTCACACATGCTTATTTTACATTTACTTAATTTCTATACCATTCTGCCCTATTCCTAAAGAATGTAAATCAATACAGCACAGCGCATCATCACTTGCAAAATCTTTTCAATGTATGTCTGGCAATTTATACAGAAGTTGAAGGTTATAAGCTGTTAGCAAACCATATCCTGTACTCCATGGGATCAATTCCCTCAGCATCCAGTTGCCACTGTATGGCTGAGAGAAAATGATTTAAGAAGACAATGCTTTTTGGCTGAATCTCAGAAAGATCCATGTGGATCAGTGGTCCACTCTGGTTATTAAATACAAATAAATAAATAAACAAATATTTATTCTAAAAAAAATAAAGGTCTTGAAAATTAATATGTCTTCACTTCTACATAACTGGGTCTATTCAAACAAAAACTTACAGATGGAAAAGTATTTTTTGACATGCAAGTTTTTGAATTACAATTCCAGTATGAATTTTAGAAGCTAAAGAAAACTTGAAAAAAAAATACAGTTTACTGGTTTGGTTTTACTGACCACTAAACATAGATAATTATAACCAGATACATCTTTAGGAAGAATATATTATATACACTCTTATACTATCAGCACTGTATACTCAACTATAATATTCAAAACATTTCTCTTCTCCCCCACCTCAACCCACCATCAGATAGGGCTGTGTACTATATCATCTTAAAGTTACGTATTTTGAAATAAATAAATAAATAAATATATATATATATATATATATATATATATATATATATATATATACACATAGACACACACACACACACACACACACATATATATATATATATATATATATATATATATATATATATATATATACACACACACACACACACACACACACACACACACACACATATATATATATATATATATATATATATATATATATATTCCTTTTCAGAATCTGTCCTATCATAATATCAAGAAATTCAAATTCACACTTCTGACACAATTTTATAAAAGGTTTAAAGAATCTAAGATCCTGGGTGTTCTGATAATATGTAAAAAGTCCTTCTGAGTGAGGCCTTTATGCAGATTATAGAAAATGTAAGATTAACATGAGCATACTGCAGTAAAATACTGAAGCTTTTTAAATTACAGAATTTTAGAGTTAACAGGAGGCACTGCATCAAAAAGTAAACCACAGTCATATGTACTATCAGTCTCTTACACAGAGTACACACACACATATACATATATACATGCATATATATATATATATATATATATATATATATATATATATATATATATACATATATATATAAAATAGAGAGAGGGAAGGAGAGATGTCAATACAGAGACAGGTAGATAGGCTGAAACACACAAAGTATTCAAGACATTCAAAATAATGGTATAGCTTTGCTTTTGAATCAAGTAAAAAACTATTAGGACTAAATAAAACAGGATAGACAAATACAATGTCTTTGACTTACAAAAAAAAGAGGAAATGTCAGGAAATTATAAGGCAAGAAACATCTTTTAACAAAGTGAATATAATAGCATGGCATGCAATATTTCACTTCAGTAAAATATATGCATAGGTACATCATGCTCCCTTTCAAAAAGAAAGAAAACAACTACTGTTTAATATGGCAGTAGGAATTCATGACAAATATCCAGAAGTACATGACAAGCATATAGTCATGTTAACTAAAATTAAACTTTCAGCTGAAGTGGCATCATATTTCCCCTGAAATATTTTGCCTTTAGATGGTAATTTTGTGGGATTTCCATGTGGTGAAACGTATCTTTCTCGCCAGTTTTTACAAGTTTTCCAGTGCTCCAAAAAGAATGACCTTTATAAATTGTTTGTGATCTGCATCATTTAATTATACTTGAACATATGTCCATCTTTTATTATAGTAGTTTTAGTAGTGAAACAGGTAGAACCCTCACCTTTGGTGCAGAAGGCTTTGGGTTCTATACCCAGTCCTGGAGAATGGATTGCTGACACCATAGTGCAACATAATGGTTGTGCTGCACTCCTGACTGTGTCGTCCTTCTAATGAGCTGTTAAACCAAAGCCTAATCTGACTGAGTTATTGGTAGCTCAGGTAGATATAAAAGATACCAATGCACTTATAGAAAAAAGTAGGGAAAGTTCCCTGATGCAGTGGCCAAATTCTCCTAGTGGTAAAAATACCACCTTGAGTCGCCCCTGAAAAGTGTCTACTAGCTTACTGGGACTAACTGGTCAACAAAGAATAAATAAAATAAAAATGAACATGTTTCTGAGGCTGCTATTCTTGGGTACATCGATGCTCAGCAAAGAGTCTGAATGAAAAATAGACTTCAGACCTTGCCTAGAAGAAACTAATTAGCATTCACTTTTTTCCCAGAACCCACTGCTTCCCTAGTAAATTAAAAATGTGGCTGTAAGATTAATCCTACTGCTTAAAAATATTCCAAAAAGGATTCAGGTTTAATGAGGTCATCTATTTTAATTAAAATTAAAATAATTAAGAATGTGCTTGCTTTGGGTGGATACATGACGTCTTATAATTTTCTTACGATGGTTTGTTCACCGTGCTGGTAAAGAACAATACGGCTTAGATTAAGTTTATCTAAGGACTTCCAAGATGCAGTAAGAACAAAATATAACTGCCATAAAGTTATTTTCATCAGGTGGGAAAAGAATCAGAGCTCATCCTTGCATTATTATTACTCATTCCTTATTTTTATGACATCTCAGGTTATTGGAAGTTCACCACAATGCAGTTCATCATACATAAGATTAAGAGAGACTGTATCACTCTGTTGTTGTCACATTTCATATTGTAATTAGTTTAATTATTTTTCATTGCTTTGTAATACAAAAAATTATGCATGTACTTGTTTGTGCCAGTAGAAGGTGACCACAGTAAATATGGCACCATATTTCAAATAAGTTTATACGGGTAGCCATGTAAGGGCTGAGCCTGCAATTGGTCAATAACGATCAGTGCACTATCTCGGTAAACAAATATTAATAAATAAATAAACACACTCTTGGCCATAGTAAACAGAAAAAGAACTTTCCAGTAATCAGTAGCATTATTACAATCTGTGAATATGACAAGTTAAGCTTTGCAGTTCTCAGGCACAGATTATAAATGTTTCGTAAGGGAGGATGATAATAACAGAACGAGTTTTACTGGCCTACCATGTAATATATTGAATTAATATCAAATCATGTGAAAAAGTATATGAAAATTGTATTATGGACATGATGAGAACCCCTACTCATATGAAATGTAATGTGTGAAAAATCAATCAAATAATATCCACATTCTATAGTAATTAAAAAGGAAAGATTATTGCTTTTCAAAACCTAGAAGTTATCCTCTCCTATCATTTCTTTCAGAAACCTCCAAGCTCCATGAGCACCTTTTGAAAACAAAGAGTCTCATTCTGTTCATGATGTTAAGAGGACAATGAATGTCAGATACATATCCGTGCCCAAACTCTGAGAGAGCATGTATAGTTAACTACTTTCTTAGCCAGCTAAAAATGACAGCCATTAAACCTGAGGAGGATATGTAAGCTTTCTGCGCTGTTACATGGGGAAGCCAGAACTTCCTCTCCCACGTTACCCCATCTTGTGACTTTGTAAAGGTCTTTACTTTCCAGAATGATTAATTTGTGTCCTTTCACAAGCACAGAAACCAACCATAGAGATTTAGAATAAGAATTTTTAATGTTATTCATTTCTTACCTCTTTGATGTGCACATTTTAAATCACAAATCTAGCAGTCAGGAACTTTAACATCAGTTTCAATTTTCAAGTCTTAAGACATCACAAGAGGTGATCTGCTAATAATCATGGGTTCCCCAAACAGTGCAGCACACTCCAGTGCAGGTAAATTGAACATATTGCCAAGCTTTTCTTTCTATGAAAGAATATATTATCCCTATAGCAGTTCACATTGTTCTGTATATGTACTTTAAAACTATCATATGATATATTATTACTGCAAATTCTCTTTCCCACCATGACTTTATATTAAATCCTTCCTCCTGACACTTAATCACCAGGTCAATTAATTAGGTTTCTATCGCTACAGTTCGCAAAATGTGAGTTTTCAAAGTAATATTTGTATTTAGCATTTATTAAGAAAAAGATAAATATGGCTTTATGCTAACAGGAGTATTATTTTTACTTGCTAATTAGCAAACACGCTGTTTCTCTTAAAAATATGCTTTAAATGCACTTTTTGTTGCACAATTTTTTTTTTTTAAATTTATAATATGCAAAGCTGAGTTTACCTGTGATTTCCAGCAGGCAGTTTAACAGTAATGCAGAAAAGGTACAATGTGTATGACAATATCTACGATGTCATTCTCAAAAATAAGATCCTTTCTAGTTAAAGATCCCACCCCTTTTCAAATAAAGTTCAACTAGACCTAATACCACATCACCGGATAACCCTTTTTATTTCTCTTTTATGATAAGTTGGAGCAAATATTGCATACCTGATATTCAAAAGAAGACCAATATCAAATTTTGATTAAAACTCAGTATTTCCCATGAATGAATATGTTCTATTGTGTTATCATTTTTGTTTTCTCCACTAGAATTGTGTACCACTGACTTGTAACAAAATCCTGCTGACAATGTATAATTTACTAGTTTGAAGTTAAGTTAAACATAGGTGCTGTAAGCATTGCATTATTAGTAGCATGCTGGATAAAGGTGGGATAGATTAAAAGAAAGTCTAAAATTATGAATTTTGCATTTCCCAAATCAAACAAGTTATTCTGCATTTATTTTTGGATAGTATACCTAACCCAGTAAGCAGAACTGTATGTGGATTTAACAAGCACCATACAGCTATCACATGAGACAATGATTAAAAGAGCATGAAAGATGCCGGTTTCAGTCCTATACAAACCAAGCATCTTCACAGATGAAGTATTAGTACTGAAACATTATGGGACAGTGTCTATCAAAAACCCAGAATGCTGTCAGTACAAAGAAACAGCAGCAATAAAGAATATATATGCAAGAGCAAAAATACGCTTGTAATATGTAAGAAAACACCCTGTGAGTATTGAGAGCAGATAAGTGACAGTGGAAATGCCATACAATATTAAATTAGTAGCTTCTAGAGCATGCAGATACTTTCCCTAGTAGGCTTTGGGTTTGTGTTTGCTGAGTGTAGCAAACCTGCTAGACTTTGTAATGATTCAGGGAGGCCTACATAAGTCTCAATGTATGCCTAGCCCAATGCCTGTTCTCTCTTTGTTTTAGTTTTGACTTATTTTTAGTTGTTTCTTTTTTTTCTTTCTTTCTTGGAATGAAATAATAGGTGTACAGTCTCTTATTTTTAATCTTACCCTTAGGAGTTTTTGTCATTTTTCACTGCTGACCTACCACTTATACCACTTTTTTGACGTTGCATTTGAGACTTGAGACATCTTATCACATGTTGGACATGCTCCACTTAAAGAAATCCCAATCCCTCCAAGCTACACGCTCTAGGGACCTAAACCTTGTCACCACAATAAACAGAACATGCTGGAGGGATAGATTCCTGTCCCAGAGACTTCACATACTCTGGTATAAACTACCTATCTATATCAAACAAAGCTCCTCATTAGCACTCTTCAAGAAAAATTTTGATGATTGGATGGGAAATAGGAAATTCACCCCGGGGAACACCTCTGTGGCTCTGCTCAACAGTGGCACAGGAAAATCATTTTCTTGGGTGGCAAAAGCCAGGGTACCTTTTTGGCTGGGCTTGTATAGGCCCCAGGGCCGATAGTCTAGTACCTACCTATGAACCTATGAATATCATCCTGCCTGACATCATTGGCCTCAGCCAATGACTGACATTTTTCCTTATACAATAGATTCCAGCTATGGTTCCTGAAGGCGGTTCGGCTACCTAACTGTTTGCCAATCAAATTTTAAAATGACCTGACACTAAATTCTCGAAGCAAGATCTCCAGTCAAACTATTCCAGTGGATCCGATGCTTGTGATGGTCTGTGAAGCAAGACTGTTTGCTTCAACCTCCAATGTCACAGCCCAGTCTCTGACATCACTGATGGGAGAGTGAACCATTGTGAGTATTTAAACATTGTCCATTTGATAAAATGTGGCTGTCATATTGTGTTTGCTGAATCTGGAAAGCTCTACATCTCTCTTGTTCCAGTTGAAATGTGCATCAGTGATGGACCAAACTAGTCTTCCCACCATTTTGCCATGAGGTTGCATACAATGGATCCTTTCATTTGATTGTAACACAGATACTTTTAACTCCTCAAGACTGTGGGGTTTGTTTTGTTTCTTTGCCTGCACTGTTTACCATTTTTTGACATTTGATGGATTGATCATGATGTTTAGAGTTTTGTCAGTTTTATTTTGAGCTTGAGGTTGGGAGTTGGCATAATGGTTAATGTATTTACCTTGCAGACACAAGGTACAGAGTTTGAGTCTTACCTTTATTTAACCAGGCGCATCCAATAATTGGAACATCCACAGAGGTTCCTCACTAAAAGAATACAGGGTATAAGTAACATGTCCTATGCAAACTGCCTCAAGGCCCTATCCCTGTATTCTGTCTGTTGAGGGGAGACCTATGCCTGGCATACAAGGCATTGTCAGACCACACTTTGATGAACCTCCTGCAGATCTGCAAAACAAACACCACCATAATTACCCAGTCTAAATACTTAAACCTTGCTTGTGATATAAATAGGACCCACTGGAGAGACAGGTAGGTATCCCAGAGACTACCCCTTCTATGGAATAGGCTCCCCATCCATGTAAAGCAGACTTCCTCCCTAACCCAATTCAAGTGTAACTTGGGCAATTGTATGCAGAACAGGAAATTCATGCCTGGTTTGGCACCTATGTCTCTAATGGACACAGGCAGCTTGTAAATGTTTCATCTCCCAAACCCCTGCCTGCAAATGTTTCATGTCCCAAGCCCCTGCTTACACTTAATCAAGAGTATGGGAACGTCTCAGAGATTTGGGATGCATGGCTAGGCTTAAAAAGGCCCTAGTGGTCGTTAGCATAGTAAACACCTATGAACATATGATAGTATAAGAACAGCACCGCATTACAGCTTAAGGTCTCTTTCAGAATCTACTCCCAACCTAGGTACTCCACAAACTAACCTGAAATGCACTGATTACTCCTTCCCAGTTCATGCCCCCAACATCTGAGATGCTGCTCTACCCCAGTCAACAAATACATACGTATATGCATACAGATACACCACACACACACTCACACACACACACACACACACACACACACACACACACACACAAACACGCACACATACACACACACATGCATGCATGCATACATCAATAAAATCTGTACTTTCATTCAAAATTAATGATTGAAGTAAAACACTGTCTCTTTAAACATTCACAATGGATAAATAAAAAAATAAAATAGGAAATAAAAATGCAAATAATATATATATTGGGAAATCACTTAAAATAATGGCATACATCCTATATTATTAAACCATGTTCTAACCTCTGTCTTAATACCATCAGTTGGATGTAGTTCTATCATCTCTTTTCCCTTTACTCTTCGGTTCACCTCTCCTACCTACTAACTACCCACCTTTTCTCATAATACCTCAGTCTTGTACACCTACTCATCTTATATGCTTCAGACATTTATATAGGGCATGATTGTTGGTTATGACATGATTCACTGACTGTCTCTATCCATCAGAGACATAGGTGCCAGACCACATGTAAATTTTCGATTTTCTATTCAATGGTCAAGTTACGCGTAAATAGAGTTAGGTAGAGACCTTGCTTCACATCAATGGGGAGCTTATTCCAGAGAACGGAAATTCTCTGAGATACATATCTGTCTCTCCAATATGCCTTTAGATCTAGTAGTTCATGCTGTTTGTTTTGTATATGTACAAAAGGTTCATCATAGCAGGGGTCCCAGGATGTCTTGTATGCCAGGCATAGATTGCCTCTCAGTAGTCTGTTCTCAGTAGTCTGTAGAGGACTGAATATAGAGATAGGGCTTTGAGGTAAAACTCACATGACATTGTGTTTATACCCTGTATTCTTTTTGTAAGTAATCTTTGTGTACATTCCAGTTGTTGCATGTGTCTGGTAAGCTACATACTGAAGGGGGCATTATACTCAATGATGGGTCTGATGAGGGCTGAGTATAGTAGTTCAATGACTTCCCTGGACCTAGATGCCAAGTTATTACTTATAAGTTGAGCAAAATAGAAGAATAAAGTTGGAAATGAATTTGTCAGCCAGTAGATTCGCTATATTGCTCAGCTCAACAAATATGGCACCATTAACCACCAATTTAGCATACTACTTTGTGCTGCCTTTGAACTATCTGACATAACTGAAGAAGGCCTTATGTTTTTGGCATGGGAGGCTATCTTGACCTCAAAACTGGATAATTAGCCCTCTTAGCTGCCTATTTAATTTGACGACAGAGCTTCTGTCCAAAGTGTGTTAAGATAAGCACCAGTTTGTTACATGTGGTAGAGATGCTAGGTACTATTTAAAAATACTCTCTGACATAGTGAACTGTAAATAACCATTACTGTAGCTAATCTTAGGCCCAGTGAACTGTGAAACAAGCTTTATATGGCAACATGGAGAAGGGCATGGAAATCCTGTTTCAGAGCACTGTTGTTATGCAACAAAGTATTGTGGCTATACAAGACCCACTGAACCACCACAAAGAGCATTGCCATACTTTTACAGGAGCCCAACACAAATGCAGAGTCTTTAACAAGTAATGTGGATAGCACTGGGCCAATCAGATGCTGCAGAAGAAATTCTTGGCTGTAACTGGAGGTAGAAGACAGATCAAGAAAAGGGCCCAAGCTCAGGACTCAAGTAACAATAACTAGATACTTCCTGCTAAAAATTATTCTCTCTAATGCAACCTATTTGCTAGATTTTGAAAGAACAGCTGAAAGCGAAGGTTGGCAAGCCCTCAAGTAGACTAGACTAATAGCCCCATTTTTCTAAAAAATTATTTTAATTTGGGGCCTACTCAGGCTATTTATTACAATAAATTGAAAGAAGCTATAATTGCTTGATAAGGGGACATATCATCTATCCAGGTCCAAATAATTAAGGTAAATACTGGGAAAATCCAGATGTTTGACCCAGTCCACATTGCACTGAAATGACTACATCCCAAGGAAAATTCAGTACCTCAAATTGTGGAGATTATTGTAATGGATTGTTTCCTAAGAAGTCAGCCCTCATCCATCAACCCATGGACTAGTCAGTGGGAGTCCTCAGTCTATAGACTAATTGCTAGATTGGATAGATCTGGGTGAAAACTATTTGGTGACAAATGAGCTATCCAGAGAAACTCTAATAAAAATGTTGAAATGGGTAAGGGTGCTGTTAGCGGTGTTGATGAAGAAGCAGAAAGGCATTTACCTATTCAGAGATAAAAAGACAATCTTGAACAACATAGGGGAAGGGGCTAAAAACACGTCGGAGAACATAACATGTTTTAAACTTCCTGAACTGGTGTAATGGCACATAGGTAAAAATATGTTGACTAAATGATTACCTTATACAGTGTGATGCATGTACCTGGTGGCAGACACATTCCATGTTTGCAGCAGAAGCTGAACCATCTATTAGGGAGAGATGCATTCTGTGGTTGCAAGTGATGTTAAATTGGGTTCTGGTAATGACAGTCAATCACAGGTACAAAAATGTGACATATAATTGAATGAAATCAAGTAGAAGCATTACTTATTTCTGGAAGTATGGTGACCTTAATAAATAAATCATTAGTAAATAACATAATAAAATGATGAAAAGGTGGAGGCTGTGGGGTGTATGTATGCATGCATGCATGAAGATTGATGGAACTACCTCACAAGTGAAGTGGTATTTACTACTCTCTATGTACACTACAACATTGTGTTGGAGCAATAACCAGTCTTAGATACAAGGTCATTGTAGGAAGACTTTCCCCATTTTGATTTTTTTACACACAGATGGTTGGAAACAAGTATCTACAGCAGGCTTGGAAAATAATGAAGAAACCTGGCCTTTTTAGAAAACAGACCTAGAGGAAAGCTAGAACAACAATAAAGCAGAAACCAACCTACTTATATTAGCAGGAGTGAATCAAGCCAGATATAAACTGGATTCAACAAAAATAGCAAGAACAATGGCCAAATAGATCTGAACATTAGTTACATGAATTTGAAAAAAACAGACACCATTAACAGGATACAGATCACCTATTCCTTTACCCAAGTTTTAAATTAGACCATGAAATCATTTACAGGCAGACAACTTAGCTGGCATTGGAAATACCATGATCAACAAGGTGGTTTCCCCAGGGTGAGGCTCTTCCATTGCACAAGAAAGGGAATAAGGTGGTCAAACAGCTGGTAATATCACAACCCTTCCAAAACGCAGTGTTGAACCTGACTCAAAGACATACATTATGTAGCCATTCAGGGTAAAATGAGATGAAAGGATCAGTTCTATGCAAATGCTACTGGTTCAGATGTATTCTGACACAGAAATGCTCTATATTACCTGTGCCAAGCATCAAGCAATTTCTCTAAACACTACCTTTCCATGGCTATTATTTTTTTATTTTTGTTTTACCTATTTCTTGGCCAGGTAAGCCCAGTGGAAAACATGTCCCTTTTTAGGGGCTACCGAGGAGCACTAAATGGTTAAATGACTTGCTCAGAGTCACACAATAGGCAATTGAAGATAGAAAGACTCAAACCCTGTACCATGGGCACAGGAAGCAACTCATTAACAGTTCAAAAATATAGCTGTCTGTGTGAACTGCCATTAAAAAGGCAGGAAACAAAGAAGTAGCTAGGCTTATAATAATGGAGACTATAGAGTGGGCTCTGGAGGCTTGAATACACCCCAACAAAAATATTTTAAACCCCCACCCATAGGTAACAGGGACCCAAGTTCTTGAGGCAGCTAAAATTCTGTTTATATACCAAAAGATAAAGGTTTAAACATGACATAGTTCCAAAACCAGGAAAAGGTGTCAGGCTAAAATCTTAAAGAACAATAGAGATGTTGTTACTGGTGTAGACGGTATTAGCATCAAAAGTGGCATAACTGCACACCACAGGATGAATAAACTTCTTGGATTATGTTCAGGTAGTTTCAGTGCTCTCCTTTTTGCTGTGCTGACTCTTCTGGAGTAAAATCTTTAAGAAGCAGCTACATTTCAAAGACGATTGTACGGAGAATTAAACCTTATACTCAGTATGCTGCTGCACACTTGAATAACGTATTCATCAACAGAGAAGATGGTGAGTTTCACTTCTTGCCCCAGGTACTCGTGCCATCAGAGTAATAGGGTTCATAGCTAGATATATTACCACTGCAGGTTGTTTGGCTCCTGAATTTAACCTGGGGAGTGGGGAAATGTCATAGGGCTATACAAAGGTTGTTGTGCAAACACTGAGCTATAACTCTACTTATAACCTGTGTTGGCTTAGTCGTGGTCATTCCTCTTTCAACAGTATTAGAGAAAGCCTGCAAGTGAGACTGTATTTTAAAGACTATAAGTAACTCTTCTAATTTAACTGTTAGGAAAGAAACTGCACCTTAACAAGCTGCCATTTTGATTGCCCTTTAAAGTATACAAGCAGAACTAAGCAACCTTATAGACTTTACTAGTCCGTTTGAAATGTCTAAAATTGTTTTTGTCTGATGTGTCCCCACCCCTTGAGAAATGCTTGCACTGCAGCCTTTACCATAGGCCAGAAACATGTCAACATGTCAACATGTTAACATTTTGTTAAGCGCTTTTGGTAGAGCACTAGTTAGGTTTTTCTTAATTCTCTATAAGAAACGACTGAGCGTGTTTGCTTGTCCCATGAAACATGAGTTTCTAATTTTATTTGTGAAAGCTGTTATATCTGTAGTTACTTAGGAAATGTTTACACATATGTCTCTTGTACTCTGTTGTCTTTGTGAAATCTGCACACCATTTTTTGAAAGTACGCTTATTGTGACTCGGAAATCACTTAATGTTTTATTGGTAATATGTTGCATTAAAAAATGTTCCACTTTTTCATTTTGGGGTGTAAGTAAAGATTACCTCCTTTATGCTTTCAGCCTTTGAGACGGAACTGAATTCACAACTATAGAACATTTTGTTTAGAAAAGTAAGACATTTCTATACACTATTTAACCTGGACTTGATTTCTATGACTGGGATAATTTCTGAAAGCAAAGTTGTAGCTCTTTTTTTAAAGCATCTTGTTGTATTTACCTGTATATCTGTACATTAATTGTATGTGTACATGAATACAAAAGTTAACAATTTGATAAAATTAGTGATAGTATACTAAGCATGCCTATTTAAGTCTTTGAGGACAGTACCCTTATCTGTTTTAATAAGTACGTAATTTATTGCTTTGTAGTTTTCACTGGTAAAATCTAAGAAGGAAAATTTAGTTATGGCTGAGTTTGAATTTACTCTTAGTTTATATACATGATCTAGATTAATGACAGAGGATACAAGTACTGGTGGGTTGTAGAAAGATCACAGGTTTGTCAGCATGACATATATGTTATTACTATCCCAAAGTGGGTTTTTACTATTCTGTTTAGTTTTGATAGTCACTTAATATTTATGCACATATATTTGCCTTTTGAATAGTTTGTCAGGTCAGCATTTAGGTAGTTACAATTTCCCATGTGTACTATAATTTCATTTACTTTTATATTCTGGAGTTTACTCAGAAAATTCTCGTGTTCTGGGTGGATGTACGTGGTGTAATTAGATCCCCATAATAATGTATTTGATATCCCTAGCATTAAGTATTGTGCAGTCTTGAGTTCTTTTTGTGGCTTCTGGATTATAGGTGTGTGCAGATATTGAGACACCGACATATATTGCATAGGGCCTGCAACAGTTAAGCAAGGTATACTCAAAATTTCTGATTTTGCATATAAATCATTTTTCAGTAATTGCACAGATATCTTCATCATCCAAACAGAAGAAAGCTCTTAAATCATCCATTTTACTGTTTAACAAGCCTTCACATCAGATTTTTTTTTTCATTTTGCTATTTTTTTTCATTTCTTTTTGTTTTAGAATTTGAAAAAGTTGAAAATAAACACTGTGGGGATGGACCATAAGCTTTTCAGTACTTGCACTCACCCATAAGGAATGTGAATCCCATCAAGTAAAAATCATTCTGTCTGGTCGCACATCTCACTCCAAACTAACAAGCACTGAAGCTGCTGTCTGTGATACTATGCCAAAATGTTATTCTGATATATGAACAGATGAGAGAATTTTGTGAAGCCAGTGTGTTTTGCACCATACTGGCTAGCATACCTCTTAACTTCTTTGCTCAAAAATTCTAGATAAAGCCAAACATAATGGGCCAAAATCAGTAACATTTCTAAATATTACTCTAATTCGCTTAAAACATTAATACAGTACCAGGTCTTGTATCAGCATGCATTTTCTTAACAATAAGAACTATGCAAGGCTAATATCTGGAATTATTGACTGACTACAGTGCAGAATAATTTATCATAAAATCAAAAATTGTATGAGTGGCAGGGCAAAAATCTAAGGCAAAATCAGAAAAAAATTCTGTGAAATTGAGGAAAGTTGAGAGGTACGCTGGCTATGACTTTTGATAATCCTACCACATCATGTTGCACATGCAAGAGAAGAAGATCTTAGATTGTTAACTCCAGCACGAATAAAGACCATATCATAATTACACTTAATTCTTTTGAGCCTAATAGAGATGTCCCTGATTTGGGAATTTTGGCCTCTACCATTCAGCTAACTATATTATGACACTTGAAAGTACTCCTCATTCATGAGGTATAGAAAGTCTTAACTCAATAAGCAGAAAAAGGAATGGCTTCGACTCCGAGATATAAAACAAAAGTTTTAGGACTTTCTAATGCATACCATACAGTTGTTGGCAAGAAAGATCTGAGAAAGTCTGTATAAAATATGAGAAAAAAATAATCATCTACCAGGACGGAGAAAATCAGATGAGCCAAAACAGGATAAAATATTTAATATAAAAAAGTGATGAATTATCATCTGTGGCAATATGAGAATGTGAGAATAGAAAATTAGAGATAAAGAGTGGCAAAAATAGATCTGTGTGTGTGTGTGTGTGTGTGTGTGTGTGTGTGTGTGTGTGTGTGTGTGTGTGTGTGTCAGCTATGCCCACATTTTAGAGACCATGCTGTAATGAGGTGTAACAGCCAAGGCTCAGAAAAATGTTTTGAAAATATTTGTGAAAATGTATGCATATTTAAAAGAAACAGAATGTGCAAAACATATGACAATGTGTTATATAGCTGAGTATGTTATAAACAAAATAGCAAATGTAATGTTTACAAAAACAGTTATGAGAAAAATGTTACATGTGTAAAGCTTTAGACAGTAAAACACTGAACACAAAACTATGCCTTCTGGACAGTAGCTATATGTTAAATATTCAAAGATTACAAAGTATTTCATATTGTACTCTTTACTGTGGATACATAAACACAGTGTAACAGTACTCCCATTTCTGTTCTTTAAAGTGCTGGTGATATTATAAACAAAGAACAGGTTTAAGTAGAAAAGGAAGTTTTGCCAGTGTCATGGCATAGAGCGATAAAGACCTGACTGTGGCCCAAATGACCGGTGTTTTAGATTAGCAGCTGAAACATCGTAGATGCTGGCAGGGGAAGGTGGGTGTGCCTATCCTGGGTGGAGGTGCACAGGCACATGGCACATATTGCAGTTTGGTTTCCCTTTTGGATATCAGGGGAAAGAACCACATAGTACTGCCTGTGGGTAGGTGGGCATCCTATTGACATCATCCCCTTACAGAAGTGAGGGGCAGTTCAGTGCTGATGCCTTTTGCAGGTCCCACCATTGGGGTATTACAGAATGCAAGCAGAGAGGAGGAACTAAATGGGAAAATACTCCCACAACCCACAGTGACAGCATAATGCTGTCCCAGGATGCCTCATTCTCCTTCCAGGCCCCAACTCTAATTTGGAGTTAGTCTGGGAGAATCAGGAGGAATAGGCATGACAAGGAGAGGCACTGGACTCAGCTAGTGGTCAGCTATGTGGGAGAAAAAAGGCTTAAAAACAGAAGTTTTTGTAACCCTGAAGACTGCTGATATACCTCGGCATTCTTCCATGAATGAAAGGAACCATTTCTGACTCATATATACAAGTGATAAAAAAGTACATATGAAATGGTATGAAAATTAAGAAATGAAAACGCAGTAGTTATAGCCAGCTTCAATATGACTTAGCATAAACAAATGGTATTTTTGTTTGTGATCTGAAGCACAATATAGACACTTCAGCCTTCAAAACTGATATAGAATGATTCATTGCAAAGGTCATTTAATGTTATTTCAGATAAAATATAATATTCTGAATAGCATTAGAACGTGTTTCCTGTCTGGACAGCCTGCCTTACCCCCATGCAAGTAGCTGTACCACCTGTAGCTCACTACTTAAAATAATCAGCATGCATTCCATGTAGCTGTCTCACTGACGCAGAGGCAGGACATCCAGCCATGCTGCTGGTGACCCATGTTCTGACACAAGCAGGAGTCACCAGAAAGGTTGGCAGTGAGGGAACCATTTGGTAGCCCTCCTGTCCCAAGGAAAGATGTGGATTCTGCTTTCAGTATTGATCTTTGTTGGTGTCCAGGGTTCTCTGCAGATGAGGGAAAGGTGAAAGTGACATCTTATGTAGTCATGCTGAGTCTCATTTCATGTCACTCCTCCAGAGCTTAGGGACTGCAATCAGCCATTGAGGCATGATAGCTACTCTGAGTGAGAGTCCTTACTTCCCATACAGATTAGTGCTCGATGTCCCCTCCTGGGAAGCTGAGGCATGATAGCTCCTAGCGCTATCTACCTCTCTGAATGAGAGTCCTTACTTTCCATACAGGTTAGTGCTAGATGTCCTTTCCTGGGAAGCTGAGAGTGGCCTACCATACAGAAAAGCTATAGCTGAGATCAATGGAAACGTGTTATTAGGGTTCTCTGGGTGGGAAGCAGGGAACCAGCAGGACAGATATATGACTGATGGTGTTGTGATTGGAGTGGAAAATGTAGAGAAAAAAAATGATAGAAACAGATATAAAAGCTGTGCTTTTTTAACCTTGATAAGATTCCCCTCCCATCAGTGGTCAATGGCCAATGTAAGTTTCAACCAGCTACACCTTATCACAAATCGCTGTACAAGCTGGTAGCTCTCCTTTTGGTCTGATCAAATTCTACAAATGTTCGATCCACTATGTTAGCCTACCTACTCCTGATTTTAAGATCTAATATTAAAACTATACAGTTAGCTAGGTTCCATATTCATCTGTTTTGGCATCAGTGGTCAGCAGACAGACTTGCTGTTCAGTAATAGTACAGTGCCCGTCCCTTCTCAAGGTGGGAGTGATGAGCACTTAAGGAATTCAGAACATCCTACTTGTGTTTCAGATTCAATGGTGAGACATTAAACTGAGCAGCCACCTGCCAGACTTTAATAATTCATGCAGATGTAAAAGATCTGTTGATACTTACCAAGGAAAGATGGAAGATTGCTGACAAAATTACTCTTAATCCACCTAATCTATCTCACGTGCCCCTGGAAAATAAGTTACAGGCATACTGGGACTGATGGCAACCAAATAAGTTTTCATGGATGAAGCCATAGATATTTTCCCACATATGTAAGCAAATGTTTGAATCATGTCAAGTAGATAAAGACAGACCTGATTCTTTGCACAATTGATTAAATCAAATGCTAAGAGTCTTGTTGGCAGCATACATATTCCAACCATTTTTTTTAAATTACAGTAAACATGAAGTAGAGATACTGGGTTTTGCAATGCACTAAAGGTATCTTATTAAATCACAGAAAACATGGTATTCTTTATGGGTCTATGTCATAAAACCGAAAATGCAAACTCTCAAACGCTCTTGAACATGAGTGAATAATCAAAAACTCGAAATTGGTATTGTGGGGGGGCTGTGCCCCCCACACCCCCCGCTAAATATATATTCCTACTTCGAGATCACACTACAGTGAGGAAAGGGCAAATATTCCCATCTTTACTGTACTGCGATCCCAAAATACCACTTTCAAGTTTCTCATTATTCGCTCGTGAACGTTTGAGGGTTTGTGTTTTCGTCTTTCTAAAGTAGACCCTTCTTTACAGCAATCATTCATAGAAATCCATAATGATGATGGGAAGGAAGGTGCATTCAGTGTCTGGTTTTGGTTTTGTCTTTGTTTGTGTCTTAGTATGAAAATTTGTTTCAAATGATGTTTTACTAGTCCAAAACTGAACAAGCCATTAGGCTTACAGTATGCTACTGGATGTTCAAGTGAATTATTCCATCTATCATTACAGGCAACACATCAACAGAAACAAGACAAAAACACCCTGGATATCTTTATTTCATTGTGCAGATTTTAGACATATTTGGGATGTTCTTGGACTTATTTTTGTTGTTGTTGTTGTCTTCTGCTTTTCCTTTTTTATTAGATCAGCATACTACTAATAATGTAATATGATGATATTAATAATATAATAAATAACATAAATAAAAAATAACATAAAAATATAATATAAATTAATAATATAGATAACCTACTCTGCAGCAAAATGTCCTATGTTTTCTGATGGTGAGCAAACACTGTCATTAAAACCATTTAACGTTGCTTCTGTATATAAAATTCCATTCATGAAATTCTGAGTTTAAAATGCACTAATGGGAAGTCATAATGTCTCTGCTTGGCAGTATTATTGTAGCATATTAACATTCTAGGATAACCACTGGATCCTGGCTTTTCATTGAAACATGCTGCTTACTGAAACAAAATGCTGCAAATTACATATGTTTAATTCATTGTTTTTCTATCATATTATTGAGCTGAGAGCTCTATCAATCATACCACAAAATTCCTGGTATTTATAACATCCCAAGAGTTCTCAGAAACACATACATGTACTGTGAAAATAATGTCTGTACAGAAATGTTCACATTCGACCAGTGACTTATAATCTTTGTTTTCTTTTTAGAGCAGTGTCCATGTGTTATAAGCGCTATGTGACCAAATTAGGATAGTAATGCTACAGCAGTGATAGCTATGGTGATTAAGTCATTAACTAATTAACTAACCCCTTGAACATGTTTTTCTATATACAGACTTAGAGAACTCCAAATAAGCCAAGACAATGTATGAGAAATGTGTATTTACAATGTATTGCCCTTTATGCTTTATACATTTGAAGTGTATAATGTCAGTCCTATAAAATTAAGTTAAAATACTATAATATTATAGTAATTCAATAAATTTAACTGTATATTTTATTCAACCCTAAATGTTTTCAGCAAGATATTTCAATCTACATTCTTGGAGAAAGTACTTCCATCTATAAATGCATTACTTCTACTTTTCATATCTCTAAAAACACCAGATTAACGGTATGTTAAGACTTACTCAACAGTTTAAATTTTTTTAACATGAAAAATAAGGAAGGACAAACTAATTATCTCATTATTAAGTCTTGGTATTTCAGTAAAATAATCAGTTATACTACCTTTACAAATGCCATACTTTTACTTGAATTTAGGACTTCTGTATTAATGTTTAATAAAATAAAATTGAATAGGCAGTCATTATTTTGTGAGTTAGATGACCCATAAAATTATTTTTTTAATTTAAATTTCATTTTTAAGTCCAACCTGCTCCATAGTGTCAATACCTTAATTTTTCTATACTGGAATTCTTTTTCGTACAGTTTATTGACTTTGCAATATGAAAATATAATATTCATGTGTAGTCCATATTAGACACCCTTTACCACAGCAGAGATTAAACCCCAAGGACCAGATTGCAAAGGACTTGCTGTCAGTGTAAGTGACTTAATCCAGCATAATACCCTGGAGTAAGTTGTGTTTACTGAGAACAAGACTTTTCGAATCTAGCCTCTGGTGTAACCCTACTTTACAGATAGGCCTTATACCAAGAGCAAATCATTTGGAATGAAGGCAGCCTTACACTGAATTAAGTCACTTACACTGTGAAAATATTTTTGCCATATAGTCCCAAGTCACTACATGGAGATTTGGCAACTCATACACCACCACTCCCTCATCCTTCCCCCTTTACATACACCTTCCTCCACTTTCGGCCACCTTAACTTCCAGATTACATATCTTTCTGAATGCCCTCCCTTTTATGTATTCATTTTGCTCACCTACTTGCCCTTCCTGGTTTTTACCATCCACCTACATATGTTAATGATCAGTACTATAATTCTGAACTCTTAATCTTTTTGTTCTTGGAATTTAATAAATATCAGTTAATTACATAAATAGCTTGAAGTTTCATTTGCTGCCAAGTATTCTGTTGCAAATACAGATTTACTTTACTGCATGATTTATGTCACAGCAAAGTTATGCGTCCTCTCACAACAACTTGTTCAATCATCATGATGAAGTAAGTAGGTAGAACTTCCTCTGTTTTAGCATGTGACAGATGTTGCTATGCAACAAAACCAATACACCTCACCTCAATCACCAGAATCCAGCAACAAACCAGACAGTACCACTGCCAATAGCAGTTTACAACCCAGCTGATATATGCAACACTAGATGGGTTTCTTGCCCTAAACCTCTTAACTGGTCTTCTTTAGGCCTTTTTTATATTATGGCTATACAGTGGTATCAGCTGTTGACTTAAATGATAACCATAGATTTTACTGACCATGTAAATCTAGCTTTCTTTTGCAAGATCATTAGGATGCAAACAAAGATTCAAGAACAGATTCATAATTTTTGTTTTTCTGCATAATATTGTAGAGATGAATAAGTCAGAAATCGCCCTCTGTTCATGAGTAGATTGTAGTCACAATCTAAGCTTTAGGTTGTCAGGAGTCAGATAGGGAACAGCAAGCACTAAGAGCCATGGCTTGTTACTTATTTTTGGTCTGTCATAAAGCAGTGACGTATACTGACTTAGCTTTTGCTGAGGCAATGCATATTTGTTTTGATACTTAATTCCAGAGCAATGTATACTAATGCATATGATTTCATAGCTAATGTCCATGTGTGCATTTCCATGCACTTGTGCTCAGAGTTTTACCATGGTTAGGAATTAAGGTAGAAGGAAGAAATATAAAAAAATAAAGATATCATGCTAATGTAGGCCTATCTTCCAAGCTTTTTTTGCACATCGCTATCTGAACTACCAGACATAATACGAGGTGGACAGAGTCACAAAAGGATAGTGGTCTTTATTTGTCTGATCCCACCATGATGTAGTACAAAATGCCAAAAGTGTCTAATGACAATCACATTGGCTTGGAGTAGCTTCAAAATAGAAGAGTCAGGGTCAGTTTATTATGTCTGAGTAGCTGCATAAAAACAACCTACTAAAACTAAATGCTTATCAGAATATTGTAAACATTGGCTTCACTCAGAAACATATCACCATTTTTTTATGCAGAATTTTACATTTTCCCTAAGTTTACTAGACCAGTTGAGTTTCTAAACAGGAAGGATACACTCCAGATAATACAGATAGGCAACATTAAATCCATGAAAATGATATTAACTTATGCTTAAGCAGCTCCACTGTTTAGCTATACAGTAGTTACACCTGCACTGAAAGTAGTTTTTAACACAGTCAAGGTCACCTGTAGTGGACTGTGCTATCGTTATCACTGTCAGGTACGTGCATGCTAGGTCACAGAATAAAAATCAGCTCTTCTTTAGCAAGCATAAGTAGGCCTCAGATTTAGGGTCTAGTCTGCTTTTCATGTTGCCTTGCAATAAGAAAATTGCAGTACGATAGTTATAATGAGAATTAAAAGACTAAACAGGGAAACTTATCATTAGTGCCAAATGGTCATTAAAGCCACCCAAGCTAACAAAAAAAATTAAAATCATATTACTTTTGTATTTCTGCCAATAAAGCAGTAACATAATGCAAGGGTTGATCTCTTCTCTCAAAGTAGCAACTAGATGCCTCAACAAAATCCATGGCTTTCACTTCTACATGCCATTCAACATCTGCACTATCCTTTATGCACTTAGTAACCACTGTAAGCCTGAGATTAAACAAAGTTAGAACTTGTGTACATGACCGAAGTTTACCTTCAGCATAGCCTTGCTTTCATGTAAGTTTTTATCTATTTATTTTATTCAAGGCAGGTCGACTAAACTCAAGGGTCCATTTTCAATGCTTTATTAAAATTCTAAAAGTAAGGGAATAGGTTAATACAACTGTATAATACCTCTACAATGCAAAAAGAGTGCATAGTTCTGTGTTACAGAACTCTTACAAACAGCTGCATTTCTGCATAAGTCAGGGTGCAGTTATTATTTGCAACTACTGCATATTAAAAGTACAGTAAGGTAACTGTGTAAACAGGCACTAAACTGATTCACCATGGGCTTAAATCTGATTTTCAGTGGAAATGAATTCCACAGTGCAGGTCCAAAGTAGGAAAAAACTGTTTTTAATAGCAGTTCTTCAGAAGGCTAGGAAATTATAGCATTAGTAGCTGGTAATTATTGCCAAAATATTTCAGTGTTTAAGGTGCTCCTGGTAGGTGTTTTGTGCTCCTGTAACCTTCTGGCACAATCACGCATACTCCATATCCTAGCTATGTTTAATGGAAACTGTTCATGATTGTTTCATCTTTTATATTAAATAGCCTTAGAAATAGGGATGCACTTTTGTAGTTTTCCCTATCTGACCATTTCAATAAGGTTTTATTAGCTTATTATGCTTCTTGACTTAAAACACAATACACATTGTGTGTTTCGGCTGTTAGACACAGTCGACAGTTTTAATATGGTCAAGAAAATGAAGAAGTCATGGATACAGAGCAGATTTCTCTTTCTTTTATGAAACATGTCGAGTGCAGCAGCACATGTCTGGCAAATAGTGCTCACTCTCACCTACAGATTTGAACCATGAAATAAATTACATCAATGAGATTAAAATGAGAACGTGTGCAGGGTTAAGAGAAAATTCACTGAGGGATATTTTCTGTGAAGCCTGGCTGTAAAACTTTGCAGCCTGAATGTCACAAAATAGCAGTCATCTGCCAATTTCAGATATTCATCTGAAGGACCTCTGATTTTTGAAGCATGACAGTGTATTTTCATTTGAAATGCCTTCAGTCTGTAAAACATAGCTCAACTTCCATTAAAATGTAGGGATTCCAAAAATAAAACAACACCCAAGATTACTGCTACAGCCTGGCTTTCATTAGTTACATTGTTTAATTTTAGTATACAATAAAGGTTGCTTGAGCTATATAGTGACAAGCATCCCAAACATGGCCTAAATATGTGCACATTCCCCAGATTTTGTCCATTTTTTTCCAATAATGATAACAGCGATTTTAGAAGAAAAGACAAAGTGGAAGCTGCAATTAAAAGTTACTGTATAATTCATCCATGTTTATACAGCAGGATCCTTAACACTCTAAATGTTGATTTAAAAGCTTTCTAAAATCATTTCAGCTTTAAAGAAGACTTATTGTTCAAAGGAATATATAAAATCTCAGATTAGTGATTATGGGAAAATCATATTATCATTTTAAGCATACAAAAAAATTCAGCTTCACTAAAATAAAATAACTTAATTTTCAAACTCAGAAACACTTGTTTCAGTTTCAGTTAATTATGAAGACAAAAGAATATAACTTACCTTACCTTTTTTTTCTCTCCTTAGAAAGCTATTGATAGACTCTATTGATGTTAAAAAGTATTTGATGAGAACATTGCACTGGCGGCATTTGTGTTCATGATTCAAAATCCTTTTAAGTTCATCACAGATGAGAACCCTTTGTAGGTATTGAACACAGGTTATCTCTGGGGGTCTTGATCAAAAAACACTCGTTTCTATTTATTCCCAGTGCCCTTTGGTGGTAATAATGTTAATGGGATTTGATAAACTTAAGATCCTTCTCTTCAACGTAGAGCCACAGATGGTTCTGTTATGTTCGTACTGTCTCAAATGGTGGTTAGCATCTCTTTTGCAGCTCCTGTGCATGGTATATGTCATCAGCTTCCTGCTTTCTGAATGACTGCAAACCACAGGCTGTATCTCAATAACTCACACATATACCTATTACCTAGCAAGCTCATGCTCTGTTTTCTCTCTCTCTCTCTCTCTCTCTCTCTCACATACACATTCTCTGTCTCTCAGTTTCACACGCACACACACACACACACACACTCACACACACACACACACACACACACACACACACACACACACACACACACACACTCACACACAGACACACACACACACACACACACACACACACACACACACACACACACACACTCACAAATATATATTCACATATATCAAATATGCCCCATTTCTCACATGCATCACATACTCTCGCTCACAGCCCATCTTACACTTATATCCCTAGTCTGTGGTTTTGATTCTCTCTCAGGAACACATCTGTATGAACGGAGACACACACACATACACACACACACACACACACACACACACACACACACACACACACACACACACACACACACACACACACAAAATGCAAACATGCAGTGTATTTTTGTTCTAGTACACACATATTGAAGAAGTCCTTTACAATCCAAGAACTCCACAAAGAACAGTATCAAGGTGGGGGGTATAACTAAGAACAGAAACAGGCAGCCTCATTACAACCTGAGAGGAGGTAAAGGAGTACAACTGCATGCTAAAGTCACTGATAAAAAGCTCACTAAACATCTTAATGACCATTCTTGCTCCTCAATGTACTTATTTATAGAAAAAATATAATCTGTATATAGTTCATTTGTTTTCACAAAACCAGTGGAGCATTGGCTTAAAACTTTTAACTCTAGTGCCACATTTAATTGTACCTATAACATTTGGTTGTTTGCCATGCTTTTTAACAATAGCATTCAAAGTGTCCTTTCACTGCGGCTTGATAACTAAGCCATCTGGTCATTACTTTTTTAACTGCAGGTGGGGTGAAGCTTTTGCAATACTGAGCTCTAAGAATTGTTTCTACTTGTTTTGTTTAAAAGGTTTTACTTTAACAGTGTTTCAAGCTTGGTACACTTAGAGATTTTCTTATATATCTTCTTATGTTACATACAACTTTTTGAATGTCATGTTTAAAGCTGCATAGTATAGTAGCACTTCTGTTTTCAGTAATGTTGTCATCATACAGACAATATAACATTCTCAGAAGGGCATCACAGTATTAGAAGTGCTTTTTGAAAAGAGTAGGCTACAGTCCACTTGATTTTGCTATTATCTTTTTTAAGAAAACGTGATTTGCTAAATATGTTCATATATATATATATATATATATGTGTGTGTGTGTGTGTGTGTGTATTGTATATCACACATACACACCTACATGCATATAGATAGATAGATAGATAGATAGATAGATAGATAGATAGATAGATAGATAGATAGATAGAATACACACATACTGTGAAGGAGGATTAGTGTGTACTTATAGATCATTTTTATTTGTAAAGCATGTCATCTTATCTTAAACAGCAATCTACTGAGACGGAGTCAATGCTACATATTAAAGAATATTTTGAAGGACCTTTGTGCAGATGAAGGCAGATGAAGGCATGCATTTGCTAGCCATTGCTCTGTTTCATAGTTTAAAGACACCAATGTCTGACCGCTGCAATACAACATCAATAAATCTATATTAGTGCCTGGCTACTGCAATACAACATTAACAAATCTATGCTAAAGGTGGTGATACTGTGCAGTATGAAAATTTATTGAACCTTAATGGCTTACAGTAAACTCTGACTGACTGTTTGACTAGGCTGTCTTTGATGATTTGTTTTATTTTACTTAGCATGTTTGGCAGGCTCCTCCATGCATCCATCCTCTTCTATATGCGTAGTTTGCTACTCCCTGCTTTGAACCAGCTGAAAAAGACCACTGAGCTGCAGGCTTTTCTGACAGTGCTGGATGTGTCCTAAAGTGTAAACCATGTGGCCTCTTTTTATTTTTCAAAATGAAAATAAAAATGTAGCTGTAAAATTCTGTAAGGTCATTTATATTTCTTAGAACTCAAAATTCTTTGATTAGTTTAAGGTTCACCAGAAAATGACCAGCAATTTTATTCTGCACCAGGCAGTGTACAAAACTTTAAAGGCAGATGGCCTGGTTGTCAGTTTAAGGGGTTATGCTAAAACTGGTGTAACATTCCCCAGCCATTTGTCATATGTCTGCACCTTAACTCCTCTAATCATTAATCTATATGTGTTTTTGACAGTCAGAATAATATACATGGCAGAAAAACATTACATTTTAAAAAATGCATTTAGTTAACATTTCCTGTAGAAATTGCATTGCTAATAGTTTTCATACTCTTTTGTGTGCAAAAAAAAATACAGGTCAGTTCAGGGAATCTTGTCTTAAAAATAATAAAAAATGAGAACTTACAAGTTATACTTAAGTACTAAAGACAACACATGTTAAAATGTATCACATGTTAAGATACAACGTATCAAACCAAAGCAGTGCAACACACATACAAATCAACTTCAAAGTAAATTGTACTTAAGAAAAATGTAAAAACAACTTATACAATATCACCTTTTTAAACTTTTTAACTTCAATAAACAGATGATATTACAAGCTTCATTAAGACCTGGGCTAGAGAAAGCATTGAGTCTTAGCTGCCTGCGTTGCACTTGTAAGTTCTCATTTTTTATCTGAAGAAGTTGCTGTATGGGCAGTGATGAAAAGCACTTCATATTAAACCAGTTTTACTTTACTTTAGGCTTCTGCATTTGTTTGTCTTGGTTTCTACAGTCTTGTTATATTTCCAGCAAGTTTTAAAAATAATACATTTTGTTTTTGAAAATCAAGAAAAAGAATAGAAAAGTGCCTTTGGATCTAGAGCTATCATTCTGAAAAGCAGACACAAGTAATTTTAATCTGAAATGCAACTTCTGAGAGAAGACTATTCTAAGCTTGAAAATCCTTACTGAACTTTTATAATAGCACAGGTTTATAAGGAGCAATCAAATAGTCTGAAATAAAATCTAGGCATTCATAACCTTTACAGAGATCACGGACAGTTTATGGGTACATAAACAGTCTCTAGTGTTTTAACTTTGTAAAGTAAGGTCTACATCCAGGAGTAGTGTTGCTTGGAATTCTTTTAGGAATTATTTGCAATATTTTAATATTTTAAAAAAAAAATGCCACACATACTTCAACACAGATTCCACAGTTAAAACAAATACACAAATATGAATTTTCAAAGGAGTACTAGCATGTAAGAAAGGAAAATCACTGATAAAATCTATAATACATAGATCATTTTATTTCAAAAAATCTTAGCAAAAAAATCTGTTTGGAAGTACATTATTATCAGGGACCCTGACTTTCCACTCTCCAGGGAAAATATCTATAAATCCCAAATTTGGACTTTCTGAGTATTGGACAAACACAGAATTTTCATGGAATTTGCTCTATTCAATAACAGTGGTACAGCTTTATAACTAGTTATATGTATGGAATGTCTTTTGTTCAGGTTTAATTATACTTTATTTAATTGTGTGCACATTTATGTTCTTTTCAGGAATTATTCTGGAAACATATGTATTATTTTAACATTTTTTAAGAAAATATCTAAGTCTGCATAGCATGCATAAACTTAGTCTCTCAAAAAGACTATTTTATAAAAAAGAACAGAGCAGTGATAAGTAAACTCTGCTGTATATGGATCATATTATTTCAGAAAAAAAATTCTTAGAAATCTATCTAAAAGAACATTATTGTCTAGAAATGCTCTGTTTGTGTAACAACTTTGGTAGAATTTTCTAATGTTAAATGATCTTAATTTAATTTTCTACACATACATGTGCCTTTTCCAGTAGAAAATATATAAACCCACAACCTGTAATATATCCTTAATATTTTTGAAATATATTGCACTCCAGCTGTGTAAACTGTCAATTATTATTTCATGGTCAGTTCTGTTGCGTGACTAAGGTTACTTTATTTGAAACTTTAGTTATCGATAACTACATGTACTCAAACATGTGCACACACACACACACACACACACACACACTCATACACACACACACGCGCGCACACGCACACACACGCGCTCATACACACACTCACATACACACACACACACACACACAAATGTACACACGCACACACAAACACACACACACACACACACACACACACACACACACACACACACACACACACATGCACACACACTGTTTTTAATTAAAAAATAAGCATTCAGAATAAAATCTATTAATGGAGTTCTAGAAATATGTATTTATTTCTTGGTGTCATCTGGTCAGACTCAAAACAGCATCTGATTCTTCTTATGTCATTACATAATTACCCTCTAACATCTGTGTTATGCTTGCAAGGTAACTATGATAGTAGGAAAATCAGTACCGCCTCTGTAGGCCTACAGTCCAATATAATCTTCAGAATGAATATAATTTAAGTTTATAGAATTTATTCTGATTGAGTCTTATATGACTGAATCAACTCACTCAAAACCCATGTGAGGGAAAATGTTCCATTTTCTTAATTTGGGGGAACAGAGCCCTTTGCAGCCCAGTAAATATTTTGTCTTAAATATTCAATTCAAAAATCATACATGACCCTCGAATAATCAAAGATCAGTAAAATGACTTTTTTGCAAATCATCTCTATGATATCATAAGCATGCAAAATTTGCCAGCCCCAAAAGATATCAGTCAAACTATGACCATTTGGTGAATGAAGAAAGTATAGTAAACTAAGCATGATTAAATGGCATTTTCTAGATGACAATTTGGTGAAAACAATTCACTGAAAACAGATTTTGAGGGAAAAAAAGCAGTAACATACATGTGTGTGGGTGCAGAGTTTTTTACTCCTAATTTGCAGTAAACTCTAGAAGGAGGATTATCATCTTAAATGTACTTTCCGCAATTATTGTTCAGTAAACTGTATTTGACTAAATCAAGTTACTCCTTACAAAGTAATTTCCATTCCCTTTCTCTCATTCTTACATCTAGTTTTATTTCCAATAAAATGCACTATCAAAACACATCAACTCTAAATGTGAAATACTTGCATAAACATGTTTACACATGTAGAATTCAGTAGCTGACCTGACCATGGTCACATGAACTGGAATTCACAGAGGTATGCTGCATGCATAAGGCTTATAACACATAGCAGCAAAAGACTGCAGCATTTAATCTGTATGACAACATGTACAGCTAAGCAGCTAACTATAATCTGATGTTGAAATTAGAGCAAGGCTAAAAAGATGCAAGCTAATCAAAGCAGAGCAGGAATCAAGCTCTGGTGCAAGGGAGCAGCAAGGAGCCAGATATCATAGATCCCATAAGTAGAGGCATAGGTAGAGCGGCCACAGGTGCAAAGTTATAGGGAGGCACAGAGCACAGATCCTAATCAGTTTTCAATGCATTACCAGCCAGGGCTGCATTTGTTGTCAGAGAACTGAAGCACTATGGTGTCTAGTGTGTGGCATAAATTGTAGCATTTAATTGCTACAATTGTGACAAATAGTTTCTACAGTTTAAAAGCAGAGAAAAGTTGATGGAGACTGTCCAATTGGGAAATGACACTGGGCACAAGAATAGCTAGCTATACCTCTGCTCCTGAGACTTAAAAGCAACAGGTAGCATTAAATGATGCTGGAGCCACCTCTAAACTTTCACTTGAAAAATAATAAATAAATAAATAAAAAATCTTCTGTCTTTTTCAACTGTAGCAAACTGCTTCAAAGGAGCTGCTACAGTTTCTGCTCTGCTGAATGCCCTGGCGCATATTGAGCACTGAAAAAAAATCTATTTTGTGTTTTTAAACTGTAGCAAACTGCTTGCTTAACTTGTAGCAAGCAACTGCTACAGGTTCTACATTAATCCCTTGCCACACACAGTGTGCTAAATGCTTCAGTTCTGAATACAAATGCCAACATTCAAATGCTTGTAATGCATTGAACAAGATCTGCTTCTGCTGCTCTTACCACCTAAAACTTTGCACCTGAGGTAGGTGCCTTTTTGCCCCACCCTAGCTATGCTATACTTCTGCATAGTATTGACTTGCAGTAAATTGCAAACTCTTGGTCTGTCAGGTATCTAGTCATCTTAGCACTTACTGGTTCCATGAAAGAAGAGGAAAGGGCAGTACTAGACAGTAAACAAAATGGGAGAATATATCAAGCAGAGATGCACACAGAAAAAAAATCATAAAGCAAAAGCAGATGGGGAAGGTTAGGAACTTTTTAATATATTTTTATAAATGTGTATTTATTTCACATTTGGTAACTGGGTAAGTACAAAGGTCCATGGACCCTTTTTAGATATGACCCAGATCATAATGGCAGCAAATACATAATGAGTATTGTATTGTAACAACACATAGTAACAACAGTAGACTCATGCATACAATCACACTGTATAGCAATGATAGCTAAAATATGCATGCAAACAAGTCTATACATTAAATAAACAAAATATGATAGAGTATGCATTTCTTAGAGCTCATTGATATTTATAACCCTGTGAGCCAAAGAATGCAAGCATGGTGAATGCTGAAATGAACACAAGTACTTTATTCTATAATGAGAGATAACCCTTTCATCTCAAAAAAGAATGACTTGGTGCTGTAAGCAAATCTAAATGGTGTTTCTATACAGAGATATAATTCCTAAATCCCTAAGTGCAAATTATTTGTGATAAAAATTGAAGCAACAGTTTAGGGGGGACAATATGAAAAATAAGTAAACATGATGTACAATTATAGAGATTAGGAAATTTACAGTAATATAGTCTAGTGAGTGACTGATTTGTGTGGAAATAGCATCACAGTTCAAATGCGTAACTGTTTATTGTTAAAGCAACTGCATTCTGCACATTCCCCAATATGTTTCTTGAGATTTTACCAAAAATCATCCAGTGTTGCTATGTTTCTGAAGTTTTGTAGGATTTTATTCCCACATGTTGGGGTGAATTTAGTAAATGCTTTTTTAATCAGTAGCGGGGGTATATGGTGGAAGAACCAATAGACTGTCGACAATATTTATCAGAGAATACATAGGGTCTGTAAAGTGATGGAACCTGCTCAATTAGTAGGTCAGTTGTAGACTGTCCATGCAGTGCCATGAGTCTAAGCTGCCAACCACAGCAGCCAACATGGCTGCCCTTCTGTTCTGCCCATGCATAAAAGTGTCCTTGCTTTGCACAAGAAGTCATTTATAGTTGTCGATAGTGAGACAGTGATGTTCACTGTGTCGGCTTAGAAACACCCCAGTAGATATGGCTTGTCTATCTTCTTTTTTACACAGCTAAGATATTCTGTATGAGACCTTACATTGAGCAAGAACTTTCTAGATCTGTAATTCAAAGTATGGCAATAAGGAAAGAGTTTGTTCAGGAGTTAGGACAAAATATTTCTGCTGTCTGACTATGGAGAAACTGGTTTTCTGGGTCACAGATGAGGATAAGGTGACCTTGTTCCAGGTTCCTTGAAGTTCTGAATAGTATCATAATGGATGCTTATATGTTTAATGTAAGTCTTTTGCAAAGAAGACAATTCCAAAGTAGTCTGAACTCATGTAATAAAAAGATTTCAGCGTCTCTTTGGGGAGATGATACTCTTGCAATGTCATCAGTGTAAAGGATGCAATTCAAATTAGGAAGATTCTCAAGGGAAGTCACTGATGTACAAAGAAAACAGGAAGTGGTCCTAATACAGGGTATATAAAAAAGGAGATAGTTATCCCTTTTTATATACTTGTAGAGAGAAGGGATGATGAGAAGGGTGCTAGGGAAACAGGAGGAAAGGTGGAGAAGGGCAGCCAGCAAGAGCCCACAAATAAACCCACAACAGTGCAGACAAATGTGGACCACATTATGTGGTAGATCTGCACACACTATGAGGAGACATGCTGGTCAGAGACAAACAGAACCTGAGCAATGATGATGATAAGGGATGGTTCACACACACAAGGGGCACATTAGGACGCAGTATGCCCAACATACTGATAAAGTGGTTACTAAAACCTTTGGCCAGCTAAAACTCTGCTGCAAAATCATGCATCTCCTCTCCTCAGTGGCTTCTTGTACTATAGCAAGAAATGTTCTCACCGTTAAACTTGAGTGTGGTTTGCCACTGATAACTCCGCACTCTAGTTCCTAGTACACACAGGTTCCAAACGGCTGGAAATAAAATAAGCAGATTTGCCATGTGCCACCCTCAAACACTCATCATTGTGACCTACTAGAAGGTTTCATCTGTCTCTCATTTCAAAGTAGATCTATGCTACTACTTAGCCTGTTGTTATTCAGACTAATCATACTAAAACAATTCTTCCACTAACATCAAAATTGAAAGTTAGACAATTATGAGTGAGAGAGCATTTATTATGCTGGGACCAGCCACATGGAACGTCCCATCCAATTTAGTAAAGAATCAGCAAACACATACTGCTGTCAAAAGTAAACTAAGAGAAGACCTACATGAAAAAGCCACCTCTCGTTACTTCTGGGTTAATGGACTACAGACAAAAAGAAAACAGGACCAGCAAACAAGGCACCTTGTATGCTGGTCCTGTTTTCTTTTTGTTTGAATACTTTGCTCTTTGGGACCCTGCAGCTGCCTCACTTAGAGAGGTTGTACTATTTGGAGTTTAATGGACTACAGACAATTTGACTCTTATCATATTTTGTAAATATACACTTGGATGTATTTAATGCTGTCATTGGTAGAACTTAAGCATTTACTGTAAGATGCATCTGCCTGATTGATTTTATTTAATTTTGTTTTATTTAACTTTTGTTTACCTAGGAAGTCTGACTGGGCAACAGCCCACAATGGAGGCCCAGGAAGAAAAACACCAAAAAAAAAAGTTACATTTTGTTTTACACATCTAGAAATAAAAATTAAAGTTGCAGTAAAATTATATTTTGCATTTTCATAGCAGAAACAGACACTTGAGCAGAGCTTATTATTGCATACAGCTGCAGGCTAACATTGTTGGGGGAAAACATAAATTATTACTGTATTTAGTTATGAATAAGAGGGATGTGTTACTAGATCTAAGTTCTCTATTATAGGAGTAATGGTGTAGTAAGTTTTTAAGAACGGGATTATGTTCAGGTGTATAAATAAGCTTATTGCAGTGGCTAATTGTGTATAAGTTAATTAGCTAGCTCTAGCCAGTTAAGTTTTTGTGAAGCAATGCAATGCGGGGTTCTGTGCTGGGTGTTTGCAGTGAATTTGGCTATTTTATTGTAGCAAGTCTTGAGTTTCATCTTGTTTGTTTTATTTCGGTTTGTAAATATTGGTGAGGCATACAGGAGAGCTGGCAAATGGTAGGTTCTACCTACAGATTGTCTACTGGAATCTGAAAGGTAGTATTTAGCTCTGTAGAGGGAATCTAGTTTCATGTGGGTTTTTACTGACTTTTAGTAAATACTTGTTAATTTAGTTTGTGACACTGTTTCTATTCTTGTTTTGTTGATTGAGTGGACTGTGGATGTGAAAGGAGGAATTTTGTTCTGTTTAATTTCTGGTGGTAAAAAGTATTAAATTTGTTTTATTTGGGTTTAGAAGTAGTTGAGAGTTGAATAGCCAGGATTCTATAGCAGTGAATGAAAGCTGGGTGATTTCTTGGAGTTTACTGAAGGTGGGGCATAACAGATGAGGGTTAAATCTTCAGCATATTGTACAATGGTGGCAAGGTCAGTAGCATAACTTAGTTTATTTGTGCAATGTTGAAAAGTAGGGGCCCTAGGATCGAACCTTGTGGGATACTTACAATAACAGGTAAGGAACAGGAAAATGACTGCTGCCTTTTCATGGCTTGTTTTCTGTCAGATAGGTAGCTATGGAACCAGTTTGGGAGTTACTGGCTGAAGTTGAGAATGGAAAGTTCGGAGAAAAGTTTTTCATGGGAGAATGTAACAAAGGCTTTTGAGAGGTTATAAAAAGGGAAGAAATGAGGTTGACTTAATTCCTAAGTTCATAGGTCATAGCTTCATGTGTGATTACTAGGTACAAAAGTCTTTACAAGCCTAGCCAATAATACCCAGGATATGACAGTATTATATCTTAATTCCCCCAGATTTTGGATGGGGTAGTATCAGGGTAGTGGGTCTTTGGGTGTTGGAGCCCTGAGTCATTTTACAGACTGCCTGTGTCCATAAGGGACACGGGCAGTACCAGGGGAGTGAATGTATGGATCCCCATCCATTAATACAAATTATTTTTGAAGAGAGTCAGGGATGGGCTTTGTTTTATGAAGATGGGAAGTTTATTCCATAGACAAGGTAGTCTTTGGGATACAAATCTGTCTCTCCAGGAAGCTCTGTTAGAGTCACAAATAAGGTTCAGGTTCATGGAATGTGCAACCCTTTTATAATTTTTCTTGCGAATATGTAACATTTTTATCAGGGCTGAATCAGAGAATGCCTTGTAGGTCAGGCATAAGTCCCCTCTCAATAAACAATATTAGACATAGTAAAGGGATAGGATCTTTAGTCAGTCTACATAAGACATGTGCCTTACACTTTGTATTTTTTTAGTGAGAAACCTCTGAGGCCACTCCAGTTGGTGTAAGTGCCTGGTTAGGTACATGCAGAAGGGAGTATTGTACTCAATTATGGAGATGTTGAGGGCTGAGTATAGTGGCACTATGACTTTCTTTGATCTTGGTGCCATACCTTCACTTATAAGTTCAGCCACAAAGAAATATTTCCTCACCACCGTAGTTACCTGGTGGTCAAAGTTTAGGTTACTATATATCTCTGTTCCTAGGCCCCTCACCACTAGGTCTACTTTTAGGGGTATGATATCAATACTATAATTTGCATGGATATCTGATTTACCAAAGGGTATGTTTATGCATTTTTTAGCATTATTCTCAGACCGTGGTTTTGGAACCAGTCATTTGGCATTTTTAGGCCTGTTTGTAGGATGTAAACATTGTTTGGGGATTCAGTGATTGTTCTCAGCTTGCAGTCGTCAGTGAACATGGTGAGCCAGAGACCCACAATATTGGCCTTCATGTCAGAAAAGTATATACCTAACAGGAGGGGGTCCCACCACTGAGCCCTGTGGGGCACCACAGAAGTGGATTCACCTATCTGGACAAAGTGTCCTGTCAGTGAGCAAGTTGGCCATCTATCTCACGATGTAGATGTAGTTGTAGCTAACTCAGTATGTTTATCTATGATCCCTGAATGGGGGATTATGTTGAAAGCTTTAGCCAGGGCTAGATAAGTGGTGTGTACCATTTTACCCGCATCCATGGCCCTGATGACTTTCTCGAAGATGTCCACCAGATTGAGCAGGTAAGACCTCCCATTGATAAAGAAAATTGGGTCTGGTCCAATTATGGAGAGTTCCTATGTCATTTATTGATCAGGTCCATGATAATTCTCTCCATGGCCTTGCAGATAGGAATGGTCATGCTTATGGGTCTGTAGTTCCCTGGGTCAGTTCATGAGTCCCCATTGTGCAGAGGGATGACTGTTGCAGTGCTCAACTCCCCTGGGTCAAAGCCCGTATGAAGCCTGTGGTTAAAGAGGGGTTTCTAGTAGCCCTGATAGATTCAGTTTTAAGCCATTTAAGAAGCATCCTGGAATGTTGTCAGGACTATTGGAGGCAGTGTTTTTGGCTTTAGTAAGTGCAATAAGGATCTGTTCCCTTGTAATAACCAGTAGGGGGGGAGGTTGCTGGTATTTCTTTGGGTGTGGTAGTGGGTGATGAGAGGAAAGAAGTTTGAACTGAACTTGTTGGCCAGCAGGTTTGCTATAGTTTCAGGCTGGGTATAAGTGTTGCCATTCATGAACTTGGCACATTGCTGAGCATTTCCCCTGAAGTTACGAACATAATTAAAAAAAGCCTTATGGTTATTTTTCATCTGAGAGGCTATCTTAGTCTCATAGTTTGCTTTGGCAGATTTGACCGGCTGTCTTAATTTGTTTGTTTAGACTGGCAAGTGTCTTTTTACACTGTTTTATATGTTCCTTCTTGGCTTTGGAGATATTCTTTTCCTTTTTTTGAATAACCTATTTATGCTAGGGGTCTACCAGGGTGATTTATATTTGCCAGTAATCATAGGTTTGACTCAAACAGATACTTCCTCCTCTATGCAGCTATGAATGTGATTGTACAATGCTTTTGTGTATGGCTCAAAGTAGGTCTGTGTCATCTGGGTTCAGAGGAGCTTGGAAGTTTAATAATCTGTCACTTAGTTTGAGGTAATTGCCCTTAGCAATTTTATTAACAGGTTTGGAGTTTGATGTGGGTTCTAGATTGGTTTTAATACTTAAAGAGATCATGTTGTTGTCAGATCTTATCAGGGAGGAGTTAATGCATGGGAGGGAGCAGCATTCCCCCAAGTTTGTGAGTATGAGGTCTAGGATATTTGTACCTCTAGTTGGGGAGCTAACTAGTTGCTCTAGGGTGATTGCATTGACAAAGTCCAAAAACCTCTGAACAAGTGAATTATTGGTTGAATAAGTCTCCCAATTTATGAAGTGGTAATTGAAGTCACCCATAAGTATTGTGTTAGGCTGAATGTTAAGAGATTCCAGTACGTTTAGGTAGGAGGTGTGGTTTCCCATACTTAGGTTAGTTGATCTGTAGCTAGCAAAGATATGACGGGGGTCACACCTAAGGTTAGTCGGGCATGAAGCAGCTCAAGCGAGTCACATTGTTGGACCAGTCTAGCAGTGCACTTGTTCTTTATGAACACTGATACACCTCATCCCTTCGTTTTATCCTGAGCTGAGGGGATCAAAATGTATGAAAGGCATTGTAGCCTTTGATAGCTGGGGTGCTTTCCATGGCTCTGAACCATGTTTCTGTGACTGCACATATATCTGCATTCTCCAGGGTGAGGAGTACTTCTAGGGAGTGCAGTTTTTTTATTTAAACTCCTAGTGTTAAGCAATAGTACCTTTAGGTAGTCGTGAGTGATTTTTGTTATGTTGGAGAGTTTAACATCTTGGCATAGCCTAAAAAGGCACTATGGGGATAGATAAGGTTTTTGCCAGTATCCAGATGCCAACTGGTGACAAGTGCAAATCATCTCTGGCAAAGTATCATGGTTTGTCAATCATGTTTCCTTAGGCTGACAGATATCGGATCCCCTTATTGTCACACCAGAAACTAAGCCAATTGTTGAAGTCAGTAATTTTTTGCGGGTATTGTGGCATCATCATTGGTGAAGGTAGGATGCTACTCAAGGCTAGATTCATACCCACCTGGGGCACATATTTAGAGAGCTCCACCATGTTTCTCTTCGTATAGTCCAGTGGATTATGTCTTAGGTCATTTACGCCCATATGGACTATGACCATGTCATATCAAGTACTTGTTATTTAAAGACCGAAATGCATGCATGCATGATTTGAAGGACCCTGGTTCCAGACAGACAGCTCACTGTAATCTTCTGCTTGTTTAGCCTGGTAAGGGGACATCAGTAAGTCTTACAGTGGAGTCTCCAATAATTTGAATGTTTGGCTGTGTGGTGTGTTGCCGTGTTTCCTTGTGGGCTTAGAAGTGGGGCTACTATGATTTTCAGAGTTATGTGTTGTGTGAGGTGCTGTCTTCATTGAGAGTGTCCAGGGCCACTGAGAGACACTCTTAGGAGATCTTGGAGGTTTGGGTAGATTACAAGTGAGTACCTCCACATATGTTCGTCTGTGTGTTTGTTCTTTAGTGTTGGTAGTGAGTATTTTTGGTGTAATGCTAACAACAACTTGGTTTGCATTTTGTGTGTGTGTGTGTATGTGTGTGTATGTGTGTGTGTGTGTGTGTGTGTGTGTGTGTGTGTGTGTGTGTGTGTGTGTGTGTGTGTGTGTGTGTGTGTGTGTGTGTTAGAGCTTTGCTTCCGATGACATTGTATATCTACATCTCTCACACACTGTGTTTGTCTGTTCTAAAATTAAATGGTTGTCAGTGAACATAAGGCAGTTACTAAACTGCCTCAGGATGTCCATATCCATCAGAAAAGAAACAGAGATGACAGGGAAGTGCCTATCCATTATATCAGATCCTTAGTATATGGGAAGGAGTAGGGGTGAGTCATGTAAGGTCTAAGTGAGGGTGTTTAGAAGTATACTATTAGATGACCTGCAGTGGTGCTGCCTTCTTCCCAAACTGGCAGTTCTTCGAAACAGCTGTGAACAGTGGCAGACTATGGACAGAGTTTCCTATAGAGGATTTTTAACTGGAGAGGTTTGCTTTTATGCATGGCTTGGGTAACAGTGTAAATGCAGCATAGAAGTGTTAAACAGCACTGAGACAGTTAGATCAAGTGCAAAAAAAATACTTAAATCAGCTTTGTAGGTCCTGATGGTTTTAGAAGCAATCCAAGTGTTGTAGTCACAAGTACCCAAGTCAGGTACAAGGAAGCTCTGAATAAATGAGCACAGTCTCACAAAAATGTAAGGCTTTTATACCAGCAAGATGAAAAACATTTACACTGTTAAGCCCTCAGGTCAATCAGATAAACACAGAATAAGCCTTCCACCAGCAGTTTCCAAGTTGGATGAGTTGAATCAACTCTCTGCTACCACCCGAGTGAAAAGGAACCTCTTAATAGAAAACAAACTGATTTTGAGCTCAAGTACAGTAACAGATGCTTTACAACAAAAGGCAAAACACCTGCAGTGTCAGGAATCCTTGGAAATAAGTTTACAAATCCTGAGAAAATTTCACAAATAGACAAACATTGAAAAACTTTGCAAAATGTAGAAATATTTTGGCAAACTCAGGAGAACTTTGGTTCATAGGTTCATAGGTAGGTACTAGGCTATCGACCCAAGGGCCTATGTAAGCCTAGCCAACAAGGTTCCCTGGCTTATACCACCCAAGAAAGTTATTTTCCTGTGCCACTGTTGAGCAGAGACACAGAAATGATCCCTGGGGTATATTTCCTATTTCCCATCCACTCATCAAGATTTTTCTTGAAGAGTGTTAATTAAGATAGGTGGCAAACTTAAAACAGCTTTTGCAATATCAGAGGAGGTTAGGAAATATCAGAATACTGTTCAAATAACCTAAGAGCAGTACAGTAACAAACAGATGGCATTTCTTTAACAAGTGCAGGCTACAAAGCAGTGATAAATTCAGCAAAATCAATAAATTTAGCACAGATGTGTTAAACAGCTATGAGATAGAGCAAATGCAAAGAAATGCATCTGGAGTGTTTCTCCCCGGGCCTCTGCTGAAAATTGGCTTCATTCCAAGTCAGACTTTCCCGGTTAACAAATGTTAAAAAAAAAAAAAAAGTGCAAAAAAATACTTATGTCAGCTTTTTAGGTCAAGATTGTTTTAGCAGTAATCCAAGTCTTGTAGTCACAGGTGTCCAAGCCTGGCACAGGGAAACCCTAAATAAATGAGGACAGTTTCACAAAAAATGTAAGGCTTTTATGCTAGTAGGATGAAAGACCTTTACACAGTTAAGCCTTCAGGCCAATCAGAGAAACACACAATAAGTCTTCCACCAACATTCCCCAACTCGGATGGGTTAAATCAGCCATTTGTTTCCAGGTAGAGGGAAGCTCTAAATAAATGAGCTAGTTAATAGTGTTTGTGAAACCAAGGAGGGTAGTTGTGTTGTGCCTGGGTCAGAAACCATGTTGTGTTTTAGATAGTTTGTAATGTGGTTGATGAGTTGCTTTTGGACACATTTTTTAACTATTTTTGACAGCAGAGATAGAATAGTTATTGGTCTGTAGTTTGACATTTAGGTGAGTTTTCATCCCTGTGTAGAGGAGTGATATATGACATTTGACATACAGCAGGGACATGGTTTTCTGTTATAGACCAGTTTGTGAGAATGGAGATGGGTAATACCGTGGCATCTGCAGCAAGTTTTAGATACTGAAGAGGGTTTTACTTTGCATAACATTTTTTTTTAATTATTGAAGTCTATACTGTTTTGAGAGTAAACCTGTTTGTGTTATTATGGGGGGAGGGTAAGGTATGTTGTAGAGAAAGTGTATTTTGGTTGAGAAGTGCTAGGACTGTGTTGACAAAATAAGAGTTAAACTGCATGGCTATGTTGTCATTACTGTTTGAGGTATTTATGATTAGGGATGGTGAACTGACCAAGGTTAAGAAGTTTTTTTGTTTTTTTGTTTTTTTTGGAGGACCTAAATCACTTGGGGTTATTTTGCTGCTTCTGTTGAAGCTTAGTGTAATAAACCTGTTTGTCTTTTTTTTTTGGAGAGGTTCCTCAGCCACCTGAGGTTTTGGAGAGTATCTTGAGTTCTGCTTTTGTACCAGTGCTTCCATGCTTTTCCTTATAATTTAGTAGGTGTTTAGGTTCTTTTGGAAGCCAGCATGTAGGTGATGATTTAATTATCTTAGTTCTGATTGGTATTATTTCATTTAACATATTGAGGAATGATTTATAAAAGTCAATGACAGTATCTTCAAGTGGTAGAGTTTTAAGTCCATTCCAGTTGCATTGCTGCAGGGAAACAATGGAGGAATCTTTATTAAAACGTATGTGTTTGAGTGATTGCTATTATCCTATTAATGTTGAGACATTGTCTCGGTATGTACGTATGTTGGGAGATGCTCACCAAGGCTATCTGGAAGACAGCCATCAGGTTTATGACTGAGGTTTTGTTGGCCAAAATCCATTTTTGGACTGAGTGCTTGTTTGTTTTTCTATCTTGTCTTATGGTCAGTTGGATTAGCTAGGTGAAGCCATATAGGTTTAGGGAGTTGAGGTGTGTGTGTCAGATTTACAGGTATGCTAAGCTATGTTAGGGTGTCTCCAAGTATGATGGTTTCTTGTTGCATGGTCCAGGATAACCAGCTGAATATTCTTCTCCTGTTGTAGTGTTATTGCCAGGAGGAATACAGATTCCAATAAAGGTAATGTTTTGTGGGGGTTGATTTTAAGTAGTACAAGTATTATTTTGGTGTTATTGAAAGTTGGGAATGTATGGGTAGGAAGATAGATTTTTAATATTGTTTGTATATAAGATTGTTACTTCTCTTCCTCATTTAGTTTTCTGTCTATGTTGTGGCTGTTAAATCCATGAGGTAGAATATCTGTATCTTTTACTTCTGGTTTGAGCCAGGTTTCTGTAATAACAGCTATATCAGGAAAGTATTGAGTAAGAAAGGTATGGAATTTCTGTATTTTATTTGAAATGCTTCTCATGTTTATGTTTGTAAAGAGCAAGTTAGACCCTCTAGTGACTGGGGTTGGAAATAGTGGGTGTCAGTTATGGTTGGGATGGAGAATTTTAACACTATATCTTGTCCTGGGTTTGTGGGACCTGGACTGGGAAGTATATCTCCACTAAGTTTTACTTTTGTCAGTAGGAGTTGTAGTGAGTACAGGCATTTGTTTCTTAGTTTGAGTTTTATGGTATTATTTAGTCTTGTGGTTTGGGGTCTTGTTTGTTTGCTTGGTGTATATAGGCTGTTGGGTAAAGTTCCAGGGATAGATGGTGTGCTATTGTTATGTTGGTTGGGGGAGGTTGTTGGTTTAGTGGGTAATTTCAGAGGTGTGGGCAGTTGTATGTGATAGGCTGTTAGATGGACTACTATGCTGATTAAAATAAGAAATCCTAGCTTACAGGATATTCTTATAGAATGGTTTAAAGGGTAAGAAGAAAATAATTTATGTTTGGGAGGATGTGAGGTACAGCTTGTCGTTATGTTTTGTTATTGTAGAAACCACAAATGAGATGGATTTAGGCTGTCTGGGTGAGACTTTAAGGTAAGCTACATAAGACATTTGGCTTGGAATAGGGAAAGTCTGTTGGGTGAATTAATATTGAGTAATTAGGTCATTCTGCTTGGGGAGTGTTAGATGGTCTAACTGTGTTGTTAAATGGTGGTTTAGAGTGCAGCTATGAGAGAATAAGTTTGGATGTAGTGAAGGTGGGCAGGAAATGGGGGGGAGGGGTAAGGAAGAGGAGTAAGCCCAAGCACAGCAAGGGCAAACGAAACCTGTTCCACCTGCCTAAGAAGTCATTTGTATGACAGACAATCTATTTTCTATGACAGGTAGGTAAAGGGAGCAGAACACTTCTGCAGGAAAGTTTATTTCTATCAATCCCAATTATCTGGATGGCAGCTGTATAATTCTATTTAGCTATTGCTTAGGAATTTAGTAGGTTTATATTACAAAGTTACCCTAGTAGTTGGAAATTTGTTGTACATAGATTTGTCTGAGAAAGAAAATTGTATTGTTTCCTCAGGATTTCTTTTGTTTAACTATACTTTGTCTGATTAGTTTACTGGTAAGGTTAAACAGTAGTTACCTACTTTACTAATATAACTGGATGGAGTATCCAGGTATTGACTGTGTCCCAAGTCAGTCGTGCACATCTTTCATGGATACTGCTGTTGCAGTTTGCTGTCCTTATGATAAATACTGTGGATACAGCTGTATAAATAGTAATTAATAATATAGAAATACTCCTTCTTGGTAGAGGTCACTGCAAATGTTTCTTGGATGAGGATTTACTTTATGGACTATTTTCTTTGGATGTAGGAACATATACTTGTAGTGGTGTTTAGAAAGGGTGGTTACAGGGAGTGAACAAGATCAGTTTCTGACAGTTAAGAATGTTAACATCTAAGTTCGGTCTTCAGTGATCTATTCCCTCTCATAAGCTTCTCTCCATTCAGCCACATGCCTGGAAAATTATGCTTCCTGTTTCCTCAGCAGATGACCAAGTTGGAACACTGGGTCCAAGTCTCCTTGAGCCTTTACTTTCTCTTCTTATACATTTTCTGTCAGTTGTATATTTTTTATTTTTCTGTGCCACTTTGGGACTAGGATTTTGACTGAAAGGGTCAACTGAATAAATCCTCTCGCCTGGTTAAGAAAGAGGTGTGTGTGTGTGTGTGTGTGTGTGTGTGTGTGTGTGTGTGTGTGTGTGTGTGTGTGTGTGTGTGTGTGTGTGTGTGTGTGTGTGCGTGTGTGTGCGTGTGCGTGTGCGTGTGCGTGTGTGTGTGTTTGTGTTTCTCACACACACACACACACACACACACACACACAGACACACACACACAGTGGATAAAAAATAAAAAATGTAAAATAAGCTGGTTGCATAAGTGTGCACACCCTTAAACTAATACTTTGTTGAAGCACCTTTTGATTTAATTACAACATTCAGTCTTCTTGGGTACACACCTACCATCAATTAAAGACACTCTGATTAACCCCAAATAAAGTTCAGCTGTCCAAGTAGGATTTTGCTGACATTTACTCAGTTGCCTGCTACAGCAAAAGCCATGGTTCGCAGAGAGCTTACAAAGCATCAAAAGGATCTCATTGTTGAAAGGTATCAGTCAGGAGAAGGGTACAAAAAAGTTTCCACAGCATTGGTTATACCATGAAACACAGTGAAGACAATCATCAAAAAAGTGGAGAAAATATGGGACAACAGTGACGTTGCAAAGAACTGGACTTCCCTCCAAAATTGATGAAAAGACAAGATAAAAACTGGTCAGGGAGGCTTCCAAGAAACCTACAGCAATATGGAAGGAGCTGCAGGAATTTCTAGCAAGTACTGGTTGTGTATTACATGTGAGAACAATCTTCCGTATTATCCATATGTCTGGGCTATGGGGTAGGGTTGCAAGATGGAAGCCTTTTCTTACACAAAAAAACATCCAGGCCTGGCTAAAATTTTCAAAACAATACATCAAGTCTCCCAAATGCATGTGGGAAAATGTGTTATGGTCTGATGAGACCAAGGTTGAACTTTTTGGCCACAATTCCAAAAGGTACGTTTGGCGCAAAAACAACAACTTGCATCACCAAAAGAACACCATCCCCATGGTGAAGCATGGTGGTGGCAGTATCATGCTTTGGGGGTGCTTTTCTTCAGCTGGAACCAGGGCTTTAGTCAAGGTGGAGGGAATTAGGAACAGTTCCAAATACCAGTCACTTTTGGCCCCAAACCTTCAGGCATCTGCTAGAAAGCTGAAGATGAAGAGGAATTTCACCTTTCAACACAACAATGTCCCCAAGCATACATCGAAATCAACAAAAGAATGGCTTCACCAGAAGAAAATTAAACTTTTGGAATGGTCAAGCCAGAGCCCAGACCTAAATCCAATAGAAAATCTGTGGGGTGACCTGAAGAGAGCAGTGCACAAGAGATGCCCTCACAATATGACAGATTTGGTGTGCTTTTGCAAGGAAGAGTGGGCAAATATTCCCAAGTCAAGATGTGCCATACTGATAGACTCCTACCCAAGGAGACTGAATGCTTTAATTAAATCAAAAGGTGCTTCAACAAAGTATTAGTTTAAGGGTGTGCAGACGTATGCATCCAGCTTATTGTACGTTTTTAATTTTTTATATTTTTTTCCCCTAACAGATTTTTGTTTTTCAATTGCATTGTACAGGTTATAGGTCACATTAAAGGTGGGAAAAGTTTTGAAATTATTTATTGTGGTCTCATTTTTTATATCACAAAAACCTGGCATTTTAACAGGGTCAACATGTTTTTTTTTTTTCAAAAAACAGAAGTATGAACCCATTTCAGCGAAAGATCACTTAACAGAAAGTGCATTTTTGCGAACACCGAACCAGACATTAAAAAAAAAAAAACCACTGCAAACACAATTTTGCAAGGGGGAAGTTCCCCTGCAGCCCCATGTGGGAGGCTGTGCCCCCCACACCCCTGCTCCTTATATATAGTAAATCCATTTGAAGGAGCAGACAGTCATGAGCTAGTACTTTTTCCTGGTGTGAAAAAAGCAAACTCTCGTATGAGCAATAGTCATTCAAACAGTTTCTGTCAGCAGCCTTTTGTATGGTATTGTGTTCCAGCATAGTAAGGGAATTTGCCTTTACTCTGCTCTTCTGCCATCTTGGAGTTAGTACACATAACTAGCAGGTCGTATGTGGAGTTTTATTTTTTTGCATTTTCAATCACTTTAGATTCATATTAAATTGATCGCTCTTTGAACATTCACTCCTGTGAAAGTTCAATATTTGATGAGATATACAGGCTTCAGCTCTACCTGTATGTGTAAAATAACCAAACTATGGAAATGTGCCCACAGCTTCACAAGTAAAGTGCAGCCCAACATGTGCATACAAGATAGCAGACGCATAGAAATATAGCCAAATTTCACAAGTAAATAGTTATGCAGAACCCCACAATATGCACAGTGTCATAACAGCTAGACAAGCATCAGGCACAGCACACAGTCCCCCACAGTAGACTTAATGTCAGGACCTGGTATATGTCATAGCAGTCTTTATTAGGAATACACCTCTGAATGACAGAAAAAAACATTAAAATTGAACTTTGAAAAATAGTTGTAATTGTAAATATTTACTATAGCATTATGGCCTTTCCTGCCTAGCCTTGACTTTCCACTGCTGGAAAACTTCAGGGTGATTACATCACAGGTCATCATGCCTACGCCTGCACTGGTCATCAATCCAGGGGATGCCAGTAGCCTCACTCAGCAGTGTGTCTGAAATGGATCATCATAGGAGCCCAGTAGCCACTCCCTAAATTGACTGTGCAACAGGTAGAGCATAATCGCACTCTCCATAGCACACTAATTAGGTGGTCTCTGAGAGACATTAGAATTGGCAGCCATCACTGTGCATGTACTGTAATGCAAGACAGTGGCCTGTCAAAGCAAACAGGAAGTCCTGTGCAGTGTAACTTAATACTGCTTTGAAGTGTTATGCACATGCATGTAAAAGTCATAGGCAAGAGCAGCGGTGCTCACGTATGTATCAACAATGTGCTGAGGACCATAGCTGTGCACATAGGTTCATAGGTGTGTACAAGCTAGTGGCCCTGGAGCCTTTAAAAGCCTAGCCCATAGAAGTAGCCTGGTGTACATCAATGAACTATAGTGATAGTTACACCAATATGAAACGTGACATTATTTGAATACCTATGATACTAACTGCTATTTATCTGTGGCTTAAGCAGATGTTCTGTCATTTTAAATGTCAAACCATGCATTGAGAAAAAAGAAGCAGAATCAGTAAAAGACCCAGCAGAGCATCCAGTAGCAAGTTCTGGCACCAGAGAAGCAACATTTTTGGAAGACAGAGTACTGAGCAGTTACATAGTTTTCTCCAATACTGCGATAAAAGCATATCTCTGCGGTGATAAGCATGTAAGCCTTTGCCTTGAAACAAAGTAAAGGTGGATATAATGATCTGTAATATGATTTCAGGCAGCTTGTACCTGCATATGTAATGCATGTAGCTGAAGACCTACACTCTAGGTGAGAGAAGACAACCCCTTATCATGACCGCGTCTATGTATACTATCCTGTATGCCCTACTCATATGTGCTGTGAGATTATGAAGTGGGGACAGCTATAGTAAGCTCCCATGTGTAACCACAACATCATACTATAGTAGGCCTCTGCCAGATTTACCACATAGCTGCCCTGACCCATTTTGTGAAAATCTGCCCTTCTCCTGCATATCTATATGTGTCTCAGTGTGACAGCCATCCTAACTGTTAACATGCATGCGACTATCCCTACAATTGATCTAGGGTATCACTGAAGTACCGCATTGTCCATAGCATAGCATATCTGTGGCCCCTATTGTGCCACTATCCCTGTCAATGTCTGCAATGCTGTGTCAACCTATAGCACCCCACTGTCTGTAATTAGTACCCTACTGTTTCCAACAATAAGTGGCTATGTCTCTTGTTCCCACTAGAGATCTCATGTCCTCCAGTAGGTGTGAATGGCAGAGGTTGAACAACTTTAGCCATGTTGAGAATGACATCCTACTACATGCACTCTGGATTCATATGTGCCACCTGTTGAAGGGGTGGTTATTTGCTAGTCTGCATTGGACTGTGTCTGGGAAACAGTGTTCCATAACCTCAATTATGTTGGTGGGTGAAATCACAGAGCACGGCAATGGTGGAAACATGTCACCAGATTGATCGGGTGGACCTGCAAGAAGGAACACATCACAACAGCAAAGTGGTCAGCCAGTGGAAGAGGAGACACCTTCCTCTGCAAACATAACTGGCATACTACTCATCCTCTCAGCATAAGAAATATGGACAAAGCTAGAAATAATGGGGGGACAAAGGCCCAAAATTAAGGACATATTTTAAATATTGCTCTTATAAATTTAGAAAGTTACCAAAATAACAGTTTTTGCATTATTAGGTATTTTCTGAAGGATATGAAGTCTGAACCTCAAATGTCTGTCATTATTTAGTATTATTAGTCACTTCAGTCTTCAGTGATTTGCCAGAAAACTGCAAATTTCATGAGGAACAGACCAAATATATGAGGCAAAAATCTGGACATTCTGCAAAGTATCTGGTGTCCCTACATGAAGTTGATAAAAGCACGTGTCATAACTGAAGGAGCAGTTTCCATGAGTGGACAACCCTCATGAGCCACAGTGTAAAATACACCAGTGTAACCATACTGCATGTCTATATACCAGTCGTGCACTGTGTGTTGGCAGGAAAAACATGTTTCCCATAGGTATGTCATGTTGGCAGGCACACAAGAATAGCAGAGGAGGTATGTGTCTATAATACCTCTGCATGGTCTGTACCACTGTTTGCATGTGTATCACAGGGCTTCACATATTGCATGGATATTTAGATTCATTGTATTCTCTGTTATGTTGGATATTCCCAAGCCAGAACACTGGTATGGTGGGACCTGTACAGGTTGGGTCAGGATAACAGGCTGATGTAAGCACTTATGCAGGATCTCACAGTGATACCAAGACACAGACTGAGTCACAGTCATATGGCACACAGGTACTGTCTGCATACCTACTGGATGGTCCTCTGCCCATTGTTTCTGCTGAGGGCATGACCTCACCCACACCTGAGTTACATGCTGTACACCACCAGCACTCACCATCTCTGTGATGTGGCTCCCTCGTGACAGTGCTAGCACCACTCCTCCATTGTTGCAGCAGCAGAGGAGTGCTCTACATCCAGTGTAGGTTTATCCAACCTACAGCAACCTAGCAGGGGATCCTGGAGGCATTGTGCATCACAACCAGTTGCTGATATGTGAGCAGTAATAGGGCTCATTCAGCATATGTACAGGGCTATCATCCAGGTATGGTTTGTGACTACCCATGTCAACATGAAGGTGATCAGCATGTGGCATAGCTTCTGTAAGGATGTTGTGCAGCACTGCCAATGCCCTGCTGAAGCCATGGTTGATACAAAGACCATGTGAACATTATGGTGGCACATGCAACCTCTCTATCCACATCCGTATGAAGTCAGTAGGTTCCACCATCACTGTCCTGTCCAGAAGTGTTGTCTGTGGTCAGGGCTGGGCATGTACGTGGAGATGTTACACTGGAAGGTCATCACAAGTACAAAGTCTGCTCTTGTGTGTGTAAGACTATTTCACCACTCCATGTCACGTGTGGTAGTGACTGTCAGCCTCTAGAAGCAGGACACCATGCCAGCAACGTTAAAACAGGTTCCAGAGAGCATCAAAACATCAACCACAGGGTCCTGTAGTCCTGCCCACAGCAAGCTAGTGCAGTGCCACAGATCATGGCCACATAGTGGTAACCCCTCCTAATCAGGGTGCCATAGTGCTACATCAATCTATATCAATATTGCAGTTACCCCTGATCATAGACCTATAGTGCTACCCCTTCCCTGTCACTGGAGGATACTGTCTATGACATAGAGTATCCCTTTTCACAAGGCCTTATCCCTAACTCTAGTGATGTCAGCTATGTGTGATTGTATCCTTGGAACCTGTGCAACTGATGACTGTAACCTTCTCAACACTCTCTTTTGTGTTTGTCTATGTGGAGAAGTCTGATAAAAAGAGTGACTGCACCATGCACTGTCCAGCATTGTATTTAACTAACACTGCATACATCATGTTGTGCTCATCATGGGCCCACAGAACTGGACTAGATCTGACTGCTTCACCTGAGATTCTGTGGACTGTAGTCACTGGTATCTGGGGGGGGGGGTGTGGTGCAGCTGATGCTCTGTGCCTATCAGCCTCACTACCATTAATGGGTGATATCGTTGTGCTGGCTGTGATGGGGCAGATGTAGTGGGTCAGCAGGTTCTGTAGGCAGATGACTGGTCTGCATATTGCATGTAGTGCCAGGAGCATACTACAACGGACTCCTACTGTAGCTTCAGCAGACTGAACACGTGTTCTGCACTCCTTCTGGTATGCATGTGTGTGTTGGCAGTACTGGCAGTACTATACTGCTGTTTGGAAATACTGTGTGGGTTTTTTTAGGGACATCATCAAAAAGGGCTCTGCCAGGTATCCTGTATCACCTAACACACAGCAGGAATATATAGGATGTAAAACTTATGCACACACTGTCTTTGACTGTGTATTAGGTTATCACATTTCTTGTACTTGCAAACTTGATCACCCTGTGTATTTTTTTCCTTTGCAGGAAGTCCAATATACATGACTTATTTACCAGATATGAGAATTAAGGGAATTGCCAGGGTGCTGAACAGACACAGTGGTTATCAGCCTCTGTGTTTTGCACAACATGTAGCAGTTAATGGAATGTTAGCCCTTCTAATCGACATACCACTGTCCCTAAACACCAAGTGGGGCATTTATTGGCCCATGTGTGAATCTATTATACAGTACTTTGGGAAGATGGCTGTAGTCATAGAAGTCAAACATGGCAATGTCTGTCTCCCTTTGCATGCTGGGAAACAGATATGCTCATCTACATTTGGAAGAGGTGCATCAAAGACATGCTGAATATTTTTGAAGGCCAACATCTATGATATAGCTATTATGTCCTCTGTTTGTTATGGAAAATCTTTATACCAAGTATGTTAAGCACTACACATACCTTAGTGACTACCAGTATAGATATCCATGCCTTCCTCCCTAAAGCTAATTATAGGCAATACATATCAGCTACTGGTCATATGATATTTCTGTCCATTCAAAAATGGCCTGTCAACTGCTGGTTGGTTAGCTGGTAGTATGTAGCCTGTTGCCGGTAACCATTATGATTATTACTACCTGATGCCATGCTATGGGTGGCGCAGTGGTGCAACGGTTAACGTTGTCGCCTCACAGCAAGAGGTTCACCGGTTAGATTCTCGGCTGGGGTGCCTTCTGTGTGGAGTTTGCATGTTCTCCCTGTGTTAGCGTGGGTTTCCTCCGGGTACTCCGGTTTCCTCCCACATTCCAAAGACATGCATCTGGAGCATTTCTCCCCGGGCCTCCGCTGAAAACAGGCTCTGTGGAACCTAGTCGGACTTTCCTGGTCAACAAATGATAAATAAAATAAAATAAAGATTACTAGGTGTGATGTAGCAGCATTAAGTGCTGGTTCATGAAAATAGCTACTGATATGAGTATATTTGCTTGCTGCAACTTCTTAAGTTCCTGCACCATAAGGAGGATAGCATGGACTTCTATTCTGGATGACACTAAGATTTGTGATTAGGGGCTGAATTCAAGCATCAAAGATGAAGAAATCACCCCAACAGGTTACAACATATACAGACTCAACAGAAAAGCAAAACAAAAGGTATTGGTATAAATATAATCTATTCTAACACTCCAGAACTCTTTATCTACACAAACACTACCCCCACCTTCAATAATACCAAGATAATCAGTCTAAATCAATAAATCCCTCAGTCTAAATGACAGTAAAAGCCTCTCTATCATAACTATATATATATATATATATATATATATATATATATATATATATATATATATACCACCTGGGGATAACATGAACACATTACTGCAACTATTCACCACAAAACTATAATCATGGGTGACAAAAATAAATCAGCTCTCCCTCAACTCTGACTCTCCTTTAGTGTCACTAAACTTATGCTGTTACTCACAATTCATTCATACTGCAACCAGGCACAAAGGTCAAATAGGAAAAAATCAACATTAGACTGGTTTCTAATAAAGGGCAGCCGCAGAAGTGCAGCGGTTAGCATTGCTGCCTCACAGCAAGAGGTTCTCCGGTTTGATTATCGGCTGGGGTGCCTTATGTGTGGAGTCTGCATGTCCTCCCTGTGGTCGTGTGAGTTTCCTCTGGGTGCTCCAGTTTCCTCCCCACATCCCAAAGACATGCTGTAGGTTCATAGGCTCATAGGCTGGTACTAGGCTATCAGCCCTAGGGCCTATACAAGCCTAGTCATAACAATTCCCTGGCTATTTCTTCCCACACTATTTACTTTCCTGGACCCCTGTCTAGCATGGCGACTGACGTGATCCCTGGGGTGAATTTCCTTTCTTCCATCCAGTCATCAAGGTTCCTTTTAAAGAGGGCCAAAGAGGCGCTCTGCTTGACATGTATGGGCAGTCTATTCCAGAGTCTGGGGAGTCTCTGGGTCAGGAACCTATCCCTCCAGCATGTTTTGTTCATTGTGATGACAAGGCTTAGATCCCTGGAGCGTGTGGCTCTGAGGGATTGGGATTTCTTTAAGTGTAGCATGTCCAACAGCTCTGGGTTTGACATGGCCTTGTATGTTAAACAGAGATCGCCTCTGAGTAGACGATATGCGACAGAGTATAGTGGTGGATTGGACACTCTAAATTGGCCTTAGGTGTGAGTGCATGCATGTGTGTGCCTTCTGTGGAAGGTTGGGCACTGGGCTGGCAACTCAACACCATAAAAACTCCACTGCCAATCATCAGCAGAAAGGTGATCCACTGTGGTGACCCCTAACCAGGAAAAGCTGAAAGAAGAAGAAGAAGAAGAAGACTGGTTTCTAATAAACAAATCTGATAAAATTTTATCTTCAGTCACCTTACCAGATACATTTAGTGATCAACTATCAAGCTTTACCCTTTGACATACAACTCTTCAATGCAGGAAATACCATTTTAAAGAAGTATGAAATCTAACAAACTTTTATTAACCATTCTTACTTCTATAAATGAGTACACTATAAACCATTCCCCTAGATGAAGTAGTACACCTATTTAATGCTACCTTCCTCAATGTTCTAAACAAACTGGCACCCATATACAGAAAGAGGGTCAACCAAAACACTGCCCCCAGATATCTTCAAAAAACAAAAAAAAAATAATGCAAGATAGGGATAAGGCATGAAAAGCATGGCAATTTAACAAAATACAACAAAATCTCCAAATATTCAGGCACCTTTGCAAGCAAACCAAATACAAGTTAAAAAATAAAATAAATCACAAAACAATCACAAAAAAAATTTTAGTTTTTGAAGCTCCATCAAAAAATGTTTATCCCCTGGTGGAACAGAGAAGACCAGTCCCTTAACAGATAACCTCCCAGAAAATATTGCTTCATTATTTAGCTCTGACTTCCTTGACACCAATAAATCACTACTTAAGATAGACACTGATCATTCACCCCAGCTTAACATCCAAGTCAGTGGCAACCATAACACTTTCTCCATCAACAGTGTCCCAACCTCCATCTCCAAAAATTAAAACCTACCACCCAAGCTGCAGAAAACCTGTCTGCTGAATGCCTGAAAATTGCAGCAGATGCCATTGTCTAATCCATCTGTATATTCATTAACAGGTCCGTCTTCCAGTCTTTTGTCCCTTCCTTATGGAAGAAATCGTTCATCTTCCCCTTCACAAATGGGAAACACAACTGATCTTTCCAACTATAAACACATAACCATACTTCCACCCATCAAAAATTGGGAGTGGAGTAAACCAATGGCAAGGGTTTTTGCAGGGGGCAAGCTTCCCTGCACCCCCACACACCCCCTGCTAATTATATATACTAACTCCAAGAATGCACACTCCCTGGGTAAAGGAAATCTTCCTCTAACCAGGGGCTGCCGATCTCACACTTATTGATCCCCTGCCTGTGTCGACCACTTGGCATCGACCTACTGTGTGTCAGGACACTGTACGTTCAATACAGTATCCTACACTCACACATATAAATGTGCATACAGATATATAGCTATGAAAAACAGACATGGCCATGGTGGTTGTATTTGACATAATGAGCAAGACAGCTGACAATTGCTCCAGAGACATGGTTTCTGCTGACAGCAATGCTACTAACGTCTTCTTCCAACTTTTGCCATGATGGTGGGGGGTGGGGGGGTTGTTGTCAGTAAATGAGACATGTAAGTACACTTTTGCCAGTACTGTTGAGCAGAGCCATAGTTAGCAAATTATGGAACCCTGTGCTGTTCCCCAATCTAGTAGCCCCCTCAATTCAAGCAGTTAAGGAACAAAAAAATAATAGTAAATATGGCAATACTTCACTTCTGTGAAAACAATAAATGATGCAGAAAGAACCCATTCAATCAAAGTCACTTGAGCCACCCCAAAGCCATCCCACATAGTGGCTGCCAGCAAGTCTGCTACCATTAAGTCAAAGGAAGGCCAGATGTAGCAAGACCATTCAGAAGCATAAAGTACAACAGTAATCACAGGGGTGTCGTGATTAGGCAATTGTTTTCAGTTGCACAAAGATGTTAAGCACAGTTGTTCAAATTCAGCTATAAGCAACAGTAAAATTACATATTAACTCACACTTATAAAAAGCTTACACATCTACTTAGTTTGAAAAAATTGGAAGGGCAGCCCAAAAACTGTTCCAGCAGAATGTTAGGACTTATAACTAGTTAAAGGCATTGCAAGCAAAATATTTGTTTTTTATAGACTGACTGTCAAGGACAAAATGAATGGGTAATTAGATTCATTTATAAAGATAGTATAGTACACGTTATGGTGAAGACCATAGTTCTGAGCAAATAGTTCTATTCTCTTATTCTCAAAAGAAAATGCTATATATATATATATATATATATATATATATATACTGCACATGACATGACAATATCACAAACAGCGCATACATTTATCAGTTTCCATATTCTTAATTGTTTTTGAATGCTAAAGTCGTTGTTGTCTTTCAGCTTTTCCCAGTTAGGGGTCACCACAGTGGAACTCCAGTCCGCTAATGATTGGCAATATATTGTGACAAACACCGAGGTGCCAGCTCAACATTCAACCTTCAATGAAGGCACGCCCATTTACACGTCTTTCAAATGCCCACCCAACCACGGGGAGGACATGCAGACTCCACACAGAAGGCACTTCCCACACTCCAACCAAGAATCGAACAGAAGAACCTCTTGCTGTGAGGCAACAATGCTACCGCTGCACCACCGTGGATTTAAATCAATAGAATTCTTCATGTGCATGTGGTACCTTTTTACATTATAGTCATTACGGATCCAATATGACAGAAAGTCCTGTTGTGTAAGTAAATTTACCATAAATGTAAATGTATGAATAGAGCACTTTTATTTTATTTATTTACATTTGTTTACTGGGAAAGTCCGACTGGGCCAGAAGCCCGTTTTCAGCGGTGGCACAGGGAGAAAAGCTCCACAGAAATATAAGTAAAATACAATAAATAGTACATTAGTATACATATAGTAAGTATAGTAAGATGCAGAATGCACATCATCCAGTTAGTCTTTACAAAGAAGTATTCAATACTGTTATCTATCAGATAAAAGTTCAAAAAAGAAAATCACACAAGCATTTCAGTAACGATCGCTGCGAGAATAATACAATCAGTACTTTTGTGTATATATTAAATAATAGTTATGAACAAATGAAATTTCCATTATATTTATTTATTTATTTATTTTTATGAGCAGTACATAACAATGAGGAGAGGGAGAAAATGAGGTAAGGTGTGGACAGTATGGTGAGACAGTTATAGATATCTTGTCATTCAGGTTTGGTGCAAGAGCAATGCCAGAGAGTCCCATAATTTGGCTATTGATTTGAGAAAAGGGCTTCACCATTGAGTGTTGTTAGCTTTGTTTACTGTGAGCAAGTTTCTGTCTGCAGATCTTAGACTTCATGGGCATGAGTAGGGAACAACAAGTTCCTTGAGGGATGGGCTGTTGTCAGGACTGAAGATGATATTGTGTGTGAATTTAAGTTAGTAGAGATGGAGAAGGTTAGTTAGCTTGAACCAATTTAATTTATGTACAGCAGTACAATAGTGGGTTTGGTGGGGAAGGTTGGCTGTGAAATGGGCTATTTTGTTGTAGCAAGTTTCCAATTTTGTTAAGTCATTTCTTTTAAGTTGGTAAAGAGGGGGAAAGCATAAAGTACCGTTGTGAGGAGGAAGGTTCTGGATATGGCTAGTCTGGTATTCTCAGTGAGAAATGGCTTGCTTCTGTACAGTGAGAAAAGTTTAACGTGAACTTTCTTAATTGTGATGGCAATGTGTTGATCAAATCTGAGTTTGTTATCGATAGTCACACAGAGGAGTTTTGTATGCTGAACTGGTTGGATGACTGTGTTGTTTGCTGAGAAAATAGTGAAACAGGGGTGGTAGGTGGTAGGTGATTGTTTGCTACTGGTAAATAGTATGAACTGTGTCTTTCTGGGGTTAAGGATTAGTTGTAATTTACTTAGATATGTTTCAATATCATTAAAAGCGTTTGGGCTACTATTTGGAGGTCTGGTAAGGTATCTGCTGAGCAGATTAAAGTTGAATCATCCACATACCGAACTACTTTAATGTGTGTTGTGGATGAGGCTAGATCATTAGAGAAGATGGTAAAAAGAAGGGGTCCTAGTATGGATCCTTGGGGGACTCTGACTGAGACAGGCAGAAGTGGTGAGAGTTTGAATTTCCATCATACTTCAGATTTCCATCCTACTACATTTGCAGTAGATTAGGCAATATAGGTTCATAGGTAGGTACTAGGCTATTGTCCCTAGGGCCTATACAAGCCCAGCCAAAAAGGTACCCTGGCTTTTGCCACCCAAGAAAATTCTTTTCCTGTGCCACTGTCGAGCAGAGACACAGAGGTGATCCCCGGGGTGAATTTCCTATTTCCCATCCAATCATCAAGATTTTTCTGAGGAGCTTTGTTTGATATAGATAGGTAGTTTATTCCAGAGTATGTGAAGTCTCTGGGACAGGAATCTATCCCTCTGGCATGTTCTGTTTATTGTGGTGACAAGGATTAGGTCCCTAGAGCATGTAGCTCAAAGGGATTGGGATTTCTTTAAGTGGAGCATGTCCAACAGCTCTGGGTTTGACATAGCTTTGTATGTTAGGCAGAGATCACCTCTGAGTAGACGATATACGATGGAGTAAAGCTGGAGTTGTTTGAGACAGTCTGCGTAGGGCGTCTGTTTGAGGCCAGTAATCCTCTTTGTGAGGTATTTCTGCAGCTTTTCCAGTTGTTGTAGATGTCTTGTGAGGTACATACCAAAAGGGTTGTTGTACTCTATAGTGGGTCTAATATGGGATGAGTAGAGGGGAACAATGACCTCTTTTTTTCTGGATGAGAAACCTTTTGTGATGAGGTGTACCATGTAGAAGGATTTCCTGACTACTGTGGCATTGTGATTATCAAAGGAGAGACTACTGTCCACCTGTGTCCCAAGGTCTCTTATCACACTTTTGGTGTTAAGTATACTAACGCCTATGTTGTAGTTCATGGGTACAGAGTTTTTACCAAAGGGGATGACAATGCACTTTTTGGCATTGAGCTTGAGGCCATGGCTTTGACACCAGGCATCTGTCTCAGTGAGGCCCTTTTGTAGGATGTCCACATCGTTAGGAGTTTCGATTATGGCTCCTAGTTTGCAGTCATCTGCGAACTTCATTAGCCAAAGACCTTCTGTGCTAGCCTGTACTTCAGAAAAGTAGATACCAAACAGGAGAGGACCCAGGACTGAACCCTGTAGTACTCCACTTGTCACTGGTCTGAAGTTGGATTTGGAGTCTGCTACTTTCACAGTGTGGGTTCTGTCAGTGAGCCAGTTGGCAACCCATCTTGTGACATAGGGATTTATACCTAATTTAGTGAGTTTATCTATAATTCCAGAGTGGGGGATGGTGTCGCAAGCCTTGGCAAGATATACATAGGCTGTGTGAACCACCTTACCCTTGTCTATAGCTTTGGTGACTGCTTCAAAGAAGTCTATCAGGTTTAGGAGACATGATCTGCCTTTTACAAACCCAAAATGGGTGGGGTCCAGAGTTTGAAAATTACTAATGTCTTTGTTTATAAGTTCCATGATGATACGTTCCATGGCCTTGCAGACCAGGCTCATCAGGCTAATGGGGTGGTAGTTACCATGGTCCGTGGTGGCTCCCCCCTTGTGGAGTGGGATAACCATCACTGTGTGCCATTCAGCAGGCACAAAGCCTGAGGTGAGGCTATGATTGAACATGGTACTTAGGTGGGGTACCAGGTTGTTCTGTAGTTCATGTAGAACGCAGCCTGGGATGTTGTCTGGTCCCATGGATGCTGTGTTCTTGGCTTTGGAGAGTGTGGTTTTTACCTGTGCAGCCATGATTACAGGAACTTTGCATTCTTCCGGTATAGAGATGGGCTCTTTAGGGGGTGAGAGGGGGGTAAAGTTAGCACTGAACCTATCTGCCAGGATGTTGGCAATATCAGTTGGGTCTGTATACTTAGTGCCATTGTGCTGTAACTCAGAGCAGATCTGAGTGTTGCCATTGAGATTCTTGACATAACTATAGAATGCTTTGTGGTTGTCTTTAGAATCAGTGGCGATTTTGTTTTTGTAACTAGCTTTGGAGGATTTTATCAGGGATCGCAGCTTCTTACTGAGGCTGACCAGGGAGCTCCTCCACTCATGGGATTTTACTCTCTTTTGCAACAGTTTCTTCCTTCTGTTGTACAGTTTGTTTATGGCAGGGGACCACCAGATTGGCTTCCTTTTTTTGGAGGATAGCGTCTTGGTTCTGTTTGGGATAGCACAATCCATGCACCCATGTAAGTGCTTATAAAGTGCAATTGTGTAGGATTCAGTAGTCGTAACTGTATTGTCCATCTGCATGGGTGTCATGAAGTTCACCACTTCTGTCTTAAGAAGCATGAAGTTGGCTTTGGAGAAATTTTTTACCATGGTTTCCTTAATGGGGGGTGGGGGAAGGATGTGAATATCTAGGGTAATTAGCTTATGGTCGGATCAAACCAATGAGGCATTTTCTTCAGGTGTGGAACACCGGTCACTCATGTTGGGAATAACTAGATCTAGGATATTATTGCCCCTGGTGGGGGTGTGGATGAGTTGATTCAGGGCATTGGAGTTTATGAATTCCAGAAAGCATTGAGCAAAGGAGTTGGTACATAAGTAGTTTTCCCAGTTAATGGTGGGGTAGTTGAAATCGCCCATTATTAGGGTGTTTGGTTGAACCCTAACATTTTCCAGTACATCAAGAAAAGAGGAGTGGGAATACTGGGGCATGGTGGGTGATCTGTAGCAAGCTACAATTTGGATTACAGTTTTGCCCAGAGTTAGTTGCACTTGGATAACCTTGGCTGCATTATGCTGAGCAACTAACCTGGAGGTGTGGATATCCTTAATGAATATGGACACACCTCCGCCTTTGGTGTTCTTACATGACCGAAAAGTGACATTTATTAGTAAATGTGTGGAGAAGAGACCAAGTTGTTCTCTCTAGAATATTTCAAGAAACCACCTATTTGCAAATATGAGACATATCCTGCCAGGAATTGGATATCTCCTTAGCTTTCAGAGCTCCAGGTAACTTCAAAGTGCCTCTATGACCATTAGAGCTCAAGGGCAAGCCATATGGGTGCCAAAACTCAGAGCTGTCTTGTCCCAAGAAAAGGGAGGCTAGATACATATCATACAGCCATGCTAGGAGAACATGAAAAGGCTGGGACCTCCATCCTAAGAATAGCAAAAATAAAAACCACACAGGGGAAAGAGGTATTACAACAGTGATTTGTTCAAAACCAATTACCAGAGGGTAACAGAAAGGGTGGAAGAAGAAGATAGGAGGCCCTGGAGAATGGTTCTGTTAAACCTTGTCCTTGTCCTATAAAATAAATATTTTTTGTAATGATTAGTAAATGTGTGGAGAAGAGACCAAGTTGTTCTCTCTAGAATATTTCAAGAAACCACCTATTTGCAAAAAGCCATTTAAGTAGCCATAGCCCTGGTAAAATGGGTTTTGACCTTGCTTGAAGGTGTCTTATTATGGTATGAATAACAAAACTGAATTGAATGAGGCAACCATAAAAAGGCCATTTTACTTGCCCTTGTAGAATATAAACAGTTGAGTAGAATTCCTGAAGCTTTTAATTTTATTAATGTAGTACCAAAGTTGTCTTTGAACATCCAGGATACACAAAATTCATTCTCCCTTATTCTCATGTCCTGGGAAGAAGATATGGAGATGGCTCTTCTGGCACAAAGAAAACCCTGAAACATCACTGAGCATAAATGAAAGACTGTTTCTCAAAGTGACCCTATCCTTATGAAAGATGAGATGGGTCTGAGTCTCCACAAGAGCACATAATTCAGATACTCTTATGGCAGACATCAGAGTAGTTAATAAGACTGTTTTCCATGAAATTAACAATAAATCAGCCTTATGAGCTTGTCCAAAACAAAAAAGTGTAAGTTTCTCCAAAAAAAATAAATAAATAAGATTGCATTCTGGTGCCATCTGTTTTCTAGGTGGATGGACATGCAACACAACTTTTGGAAACTGTTTCATTTGAGCTAAGGTAGACAGGGGAGGAGCCCTTTACAGACAAGTGGAGATGACCAAAAGGTGACTCTCAAAGGAAGAATAAGAAAGACCAGAGAATAATCACTCACACAAATATTGTAGAGCCAATGGAGTATGAGCTATAAAAAGATCTTGCACTAACTAGAAAACCTTTTCCAGTTAGTCCCATATGTTTTTTTTTTCTATTAGCAATTTTTTAGCCTCTTTTAATACAAATTGCACATCTTCCGAAAAGGTGCCTGATAGGTATCAACATTCTATCATCCAGGCAGTCAGATGAGGACGCTGCAGGTTGGGATGGATCAGAGAACCCTTGTCCTGTGTGAGTAAGTCCATCCTAGGAGGAAGCTTGTGATAAATGGCCTTTGCTGTTTTCAAGAGAAGGGAGAACCACTGTTGCCTTGGCCAAAAGCAAGTTACCAGAATTATCCTTGGAAAGTCCTTCTGAATCTTTAGAAGGACTCTAGTTATCATAAGAATGCAAAGAAAACCATGCAGGAACAATCCCGTTCAAAGGAATGAAAATGCATATGTCTTCCATCCCTTTGAGCAAGAAGTCCTGCAACAAAAATTCTTTAGCTGTCTGTTGTAAATGGAAGTGAACACAGTTGAACCAATTCATGGAAGACTCTGAAGTATAACTTTCACCATTGGGGGATCTGTCCTGGTCCTACTTAGCTTGTCTGCTACAACATTCTACTCAGATGGTATGTAAGTAGCCTATAGGGATAAACTGGGGATGAATTGAGCTGAGTTGCTAGTTCCAAAGCTATCTGCCAGTCTGTGCAGGGGATTGGACCCCATTATCCCTTGTTTGTTATGTAACACATCACTCTGTTACATGTTTTAGTCATAGGTGACTCTATAGTTAGGCACACAGACTCCACACTCACCAGACTGGACAAAACAGGCTGACTGTAAGCTGCTTTTTTGGCTCCAGGATCTGTGATGTTACAAGGCCCCTAAGATCCCTTAAGCCAGACAAATATAACTATGACCTAGTGATAGCCCATATGAGAGAGAATGCCCTGAGGAGCTCCAGCAGAGAGACATGCATAACTTACTATGCATGGGTTAGTGGCAGTATCTTGCCTACATACAAAGACAATATAATTGGCTTTAACAAATGGATAATCAATTGGGGTTACTCTAAGAGAATCCAGTATGTCTCTGCATGGGATGATATGGTAGATAAGACTTCATTTTTTTACCAGGGATGGCTTATACATGTCATACCAGGGCTTCTGCATACTGGGTTAAGCCTTTGCTACCCCTATAGTGCCTTTTTAGGCAGAGTTCCACATTGGGCTTTCCTACATAGAAAGCTCAAACTCAGATTTGGACATCAGTGTGACATTACTGAATGCTAGGAGTCTAAATAGAAAAATGCCAGAACTTGAGACCCTCCTGCAACACAAAAACATTCACATTTGTGTAATTACTGAGACAAGTTTCAGTGCAACAACAGCACTCGCTCTTTACTAGGGTTCAGCACATATCATGCTTTCAGACCCTTGCATACTTGTGGGGGAGTATCTATATTTGTTTTATTAACACCATTACTTCACATCAAATTACTGATGACCCTAACCTGGTGTTCCTGGAGATCCACATCACCATTAACAAATCTAATTATTACTTCATCACTAGCTTCATATCGCCATCGTTGTCTCTTAAAGACAACAGAAGTTAACTCAGCACAATTAGGGTATTAAATATCAAACCAAATACCTTCTTACTAGGGGGACTTCGATTGCACATGCTTTGACTTACACCTCTAAAATTATTATGCTCAGCATTCCCTAGACTTCACTAATACAAGTGCATTTGAGCAAATTGTAAACTAAGTTCACAAACTAAAAAGCAGCAAAACTACAAACTGAAGTAAAAGCCACAAAAGCTCAATAGCTTACAAACAAACCCTGGTCTGTTCAGAACAACAAGATGCAAATCTCCAAAAATTGCTGTATAATAGATAGGACTGTTAAAAACCTCTTGAATAAAAATTGTTTAAAATAAGATAAGCGCTTTCATTTTGTTTCACCACAAAACTCCATCAGCTAAATGCTAGGATGTAGGGCCAAGAATTTATGTAAAACATCATTCATCTGCAGTGAATCAAAGTGTCAAAATTGATCCAGCCCCCCCCCCCCCCCCCCCCAAGGTAGACTTGCATTATCTTCTTAAAGCCTTTAATTTTAACAGACTGGAAATAGAACTGCATTCATTAATGCCTGGCCAAACATCAGCTTGAAACTCCAGCTGCCAAAATACTTCCCTTCTTTCTAGAAATAAGTGCCACAGGGCTCCTCTAGCCCCTTGGTGGATCTGCTCTACAACCACAAAATAGAAATAATGGTCATGGAATTCTGTTACATGTTTAGCAAGGGCATTCGTGATTTGTACCTTTTCACATATCATAAAGATGTTCATACATCCTTTCTTTTAAAACACGTTCAGTCTTTCCAATATAAAATGATGGACATACCTGACAAAGAGAAGTGTAAACCACACCTTTGCTGTTACAATCAAATTTTTGTCTAACCCGAACATGTGCGTTTTTTATCCACTTGGATCCACTTACAGAAAGAGCATCACCTACATTTGGTGATTCTACAGACATTGCTGTTTACATTGAAATTAAGTATTGTAGCTTCCAATGTCTTCTTGAAGTTCTTCCCTCTTCTGAAAACCACAAAAGGACATTCTGGAATTAGTTGTAGAAGTTCCTTGTTTTCTTTAATTAAATCCCAATTCTTCTTAAGTATCCATCATATAGTCTGAAGGTCTTGGTTAAAGTCAGTAATAAAGGCACTCCCCAGATCGCCAGTTCCATTGTTGTCTTCTTCACCAGTTTCTGTGATAACAGCACCATTGTTATTGAGTATCAAGATGTAGTAATTCCTTTTTCTTTTTGTCACCACTTCCTCCTTAATGCCAGTTAGAAACTCTTTTGGGAAATGCTTTCCCAAAAACATGTTTTCCAAAGTAGCATACTCTTCTGGGAAGTGTTGTTCTAGGGTGACCATTCTTGTGGCCCTCAAAAATTGTCCCTTTACTACTGATTTAATTTGAGGAAGGGGATGGGCACTCAAACAATGGAAGAAGGAGTTGGAGTAAGTTGTCTTTCGATAAATCCTCAAAACATAATGACCATTATTCAAGTCCTTGGAAAAAAAACATCCAGATAAGGAATATTGATTTTATCTTTATTTATTGTAAATTTCAAAAACTCTGTGCTTGAGTTGATGTAGTTCATAAATTCCATCAGCTTCTTCTCAGTATCCCACCAAATGATAAACAGATCATCCAAGTATCTGGTGTAAAATCTCACAGACTTATGAAAGGAGCTATTAAACATGATGGCTTGTTCCCGCTTAGCCATTACAATACTGGCGCAAATGGAGCAACAGTTTGCTCCCATGGCCACACCTTGGTTTTGATGATACAATTATCCATCATAAAAATGTAATTGTTGGTAAGTACAATTTCCAACAAATCTTACAGGTGACTGGTCTTATCATTATTTAAGCCTTTGTTTTCAAGAGACTCACAGAACCAATTCAATCCCACCTCATGTGGTATCACCATGTATAAATCATCCATGTAAATAGTGACCACTAGGTCAGTCTCTACTTTTTAATTTCTCCAAATCTTTTGGGTTTCTAATACCATGATGGGAATGGACCCCATTCCTAAGTCAAAGTATGATTAAAGTTAATGAAATTAGTATTGTTTCAATCTTTGATGTAAGCCAAAAGTGCTCTTCACAGCACCTGCAATGTGCCCAGTAATGACTCTTTCTGTAATGCATACGATGTTACATGATTGGTAATATATCTAAATATGATTGTAGATTCTTTTTTATAAGACCTGTTACTCCTACTACTATTGGAACTGTGTGGCTATCTTTCTTCCACGTTGCTCTTGTTGCTGCCTGCAGATCCTGATATTTTATGAATTTGTGTCTCTCTGTATGCAAGACACTGTAGTCACTGGGTGTGGCGATTTCAATGATCAATGCTACTTTTGTCTTCTTTTCATAGACCACTATATCTGTTTTTCTAGCATCTGTCTTTTGAACTGTTGGTAATGGGTGATCCATTGTGATATAAACTTCATCATTTTCTATGATGCTTTGTGGCTCATGTTTCCAGTGTTTTTCAGCCACTTCAGTACCATAATGTCTGCACAATCCCCAATGCAACAGTCTTGCCACATTATTATGCCTTTCAGTATACAGTCCTTCTGCCATTAGTATATCACAATCAGCAACAAAGTGCGTGACTGTTTCCAATTCGGTTTTACAAAACCTACATTTGTCTGTTTCTCCCACATGTTTAATTGACTTTGCAAACCAGCGTGTATGCAGCCCACTATCTTGGGCTGCCAGTATTAACCTTTCATCTCTTGGTTTGAATTCACCTCTCCATAACCATTCCTACGTTCGATCCTGATCAACATGATGTTCTTCCAGACGTTTTCTATACTTGTAACTATATTTATGCATTTTCCATATTTCTTGTCCTCTCATCTGGTCCTTCTCCTTATATTCTTTCTTTTGTGTTTTGGCACATCCAGTTGCTGCCTGATTTTTATCTACTTGTTTCATAGGTTCATAGGTAGGTACTAGGCTGTTGGCATTAGGGCCTATATAAGCCTAGCCAAAGGTACCCTGGCTTTCGCCACCCAAGAAAATTATTTTCCTGTGCCCCTGTCAAGCAGAGCCACAGAAGTGATACCCGGGGTGAATTTCCTATCTCCCATCCAGTCATCAAGATTTTTCTTGAAGAGTGCTAATGAGGAGCTTTGTTTGATATAGATAGGTAGTTTGTTCCAGAGTATGGGAAGTCTCTGGGACAGGAATCTATCCCTCCAGCATGTTCTGTTTATTGTGGTGATGAGGTTTAGGTCCCTAGAGCGTGTAGCTCGTAGGGATTGGGATTTCTTTAAGTGGAGCATGTTTAAAAGCTCTGGGTTTGACATAGCTTTGTGTGTTAGGCAGAGATTGCCTCTGAGTAGGCGATATGCAACGGAGTAAAGCTGCAGTTTTTTGAGACGGTCTGCATAGGGCATCTCTTTGAGGCCAGTAATCCTCTTTGTAAGGTATTTCTGTGGCCTTTCCAGTTGTTGTAGATGTCTTGTGAGGTACATACCAAAAGGGGCATTGTACTCTATAATGGGTCTAATGAGTAACGAGTAGAGGGGAACAATGACCTCTTTTTACCTGGATGAGAAACCTTTTGTGATGAGATGTGCCACATAGAAAGATTTCCTGACTACTGTTGGGATGTGATTATCAAAGGAGAGACTACTGTCCACCTGTGTCCCAAGGTCTCTTATCACACTTGCGGTGTTAAGTAGACTACCACCTATGTGGTAGTTCATGGATGGGAAATGGGAAATTCACCCCGGGGATCACTTCTGTGGCTCTGCTCGACAGAGGCACAGGAAAATAATTTTCTTGGGTGGCGAAAGACAGGGTACATTTTTTGGCTAGCCTTGTATGGGCCCTAGGGCTGATAACCTAGTACCTACCTATGAACCTATGAACCTATGGGTACTGAGTTTTTACCAAAAGGAATGACAATGCACTTTTTGGCATTGAGCTTGAGGCCATGGCTTTGACACCAGGCATCTGTCTCAGCAAGGCCCTTTTGTAGGATGTCCACATCTTTTGGAGTTTTGATTATGGCTCCTAGTTTGCAGTCATCTGCAAACTTCGTTTGATTTCCATTCCTGCTTGATGCCTATATGCTTCTGTAGATTAAGCAGACAAGTCATCTTAGATTTATTCTCCTCATGTTTCAAAACTTTCACTACATTTGGGACTTGTGAGGTCAGCAGATATGTGTGGAGTCCCACAATTGCAGATCTATACATGTAATCAATTTCAAGGAGGCCCATCCCTCATTTGGAAAGCGGAATACATAACCTTGGTATACACTGATTTTTATTTGGTGAGCATGAAGCATCCTTCTTGTTTTCCTGTCTTATACATTTTTAAGCACTCTTTTATCCATGAATGTGGGATACTATCAAATGCTTTTCTGTAGTCAATCCATGCCATACTTAGAAATTCTTCCCCTTTTTACAGTTCTCCGCTATGACTTTAACAACACATGATCCTTTATTCCATATGACTTTCTTTTATTCCCCTTTTGTTCTACTGCCATAATTGAGTTTTCTTCTAAATTACTATAAACTCTGTCAGCATTAATTCCCGTGTATAGTTTATACGTCGTTGGAAGGCAAGTTATTCATCTATAATTTTTAGGGTAGCTTGCAGGTTCACTCTTAACTAGGAGCATTGTTTTTCCTGTTGTTAGCCAGGTTGGTGTCTGTTCGGGATGCACATATAAATAGTTCTTACTCATTGCTAAATCTTCATGCAAAGATATTAATACTTTTACCCAAAAGTTAGGTACTGCATCTGGACTTGGGGTTTTCAAATTAGAGGCTTTTCTTAACTTTGTTTCAATCTTTCTGGCTGTTACTTCATAGGTTCATAGGTTCATAGGTTTATACTAGGCTATCTGCCCTAAGGCATTTATAAGCCTAGCCCAAAGCTTTGTGGCTTACGCCACCCCTTATGTTAAAAAATATTGTGCCCATTAGTTTGTTGTGCCTCTGTCCAGCAGTGACACAGAGATGATTCCCGGGGTAAACCTACGATCTCCCATCCACCGGTCAAGATTTCTCTTGAACAGAGCCAGCGAGGTGCTCTGCCTCACATGGACCGGGATTTTATTCCACAGCATAGGGAGTCTCTGAGTGACAAATCTATCCCTCCAGCACGTCTTATTTATATCCGTGCTAAGGTTTAAGTTGCTTGCTCTAGTGGATCTGGTAGATTTGGATTTTTTGAGGTGGAGCATGTCCATTAATTCCGGTTTGGACATGGCCTTGTATGTCAGGCACAGGTCACCTCTGAGCAGATGGTATGCGACTGAATAGAGCTGGAGTTTCTTCAGTCTGGCAGCATATGACAGATTTTGGAATCCCTTTATCCTTTTGGTGAGGAACCTTTGGGGTCTCTCCAATTGCTGCAGGTGTCGGGTGAGATACATCCCGAATGGGGCATTGTACTCTATCATTGGTCTGATAAGTGAAGAGTACAGGGGAACAATGACCTCACTTGATCTGGATGTGAATCCCTTCATGATCAGGTGGGCAATGTAGAAGGTCTTTCTAACCACTTTAGCAATGTGAGTGTCAAAAGAAAGGCCACTGTCAACCTGGGTCCCCAGGTCCCTGATAACCTCTTCTGTGCTTAGTGGATTGCCACCAATATGGTAGCTTGGGGTTACCTTGTTTTTCCCGAAGGGTATGACTATACATTTTTTGGCATTTAACTTCAGGCCATGGCTCTGGCACCAGCTATCAGTTTCCGTGAGACCCCTCTGAAGGATATCTGTGTCCGATGTACTTTCGACTATGGTGCCCAGTTTGCAGTCATCTGCAAACTTTGTCAGCCATAGTCCTCCTATGTTTGCCTGTACTTCTGAGAAGTAGATGCCGAACAACAGGGGGCCAAGGACTGAGCCCTGTGGGACACCACTTGTGACCGGCTTGGAGTCTGACATGGTGCCGGCAACTCTAACCCTGTGGGTTCTGTCCTTTAGCCAGTTTGCAACCCATCTTGTGACATATGGGTTTACATTTAAGCTGGTAAGTTTCTCTATAATACCTGAGTGGGGTATTGTGTCGAAAGCTTTGCAAGGTCAAGGTAGGCTGTATGGACTGCCTTTCCTCATCAATGGCCTTGGTGACTGTTTCGAAGAAGTCGACCAAGTTCAAAAGGCATGATCTGCCCTTGACAAAGCCAAACTGGGTCGGGTCCAATGTCTGCAAGTCCCCTATGTCTTTGTTTATGAGTTCCATTATGATCCTCTCCATAGCTTTGCAGACCAGGCTTGTTAAGCTTATGGGGCAGTAATTACCAGGGTCCGTAGAGGCACTGCCTTTGTGGAGTGGGACCACAGTTGCCGTACGCCACTCCTTGGGCACGTATCCTGTGGTAAGGCTAAGATTAAACAGCTGCCTTATGTGCGGGTTTAGTTCCTCATTGAGTTCGTGTAGCACACAGCCGGGGACACCATCCGGTCCCATTGATGCTGTGATTTTAGCTTTAGAGAGAGCAGCTTTTACCTGCGCATTTGAGATGTCTGGGAGGCTACACTCCACTGGGATAGTTATCTCTCCTTTTGGGGGGGGAGGGGGGTGAAGTTTGCACTGAACCTGTCTGCCAGTATGTTGGCAATGTCTGTGGGTTCAGTGATTTTTGTATCATTTTGGACTAATTCTGAGCATATCTGGGAGATTCCACCCAGGTTTCTAACATAGCTGAAGACGGCCTTATGATTGTCTTTTGAATCTATGGCAATTTTTCTCTCAAAGTTGGCCTTGGATGATTTTATGAGTGCTCGTATTTTTTACTAATAATGATCAAGGGTGTCTTCTCTTTTATGGATTTTGCTCTATCATGTAACAGCTTTCTCCTCTTATTGTAAAGTTTGTTTATGGCTGGGGTCCACCAGACTGGATGTTTGCCCTTGGTGGAAAGAGTCTTGGTTTTATTAGGGATTGCCTGATCCATGCAGTCCTGGAGGTGTTCGTAGAAGGCATTTGTAAGGGCTTCCGCAGCTTGGGTTGTGGTTTCCACTGTCTCGGGGGCCTTGAAGGATACCACACCAGTCTTGAGTAGTGTGAAGTTTGCTTTAGAGAAGTTCTTCACTGTGGTCTTTTTTGTTTGGGGTGGGGGGATGTGGATTTCCAGTGAGATTAGTTTATGATCTGATCTCACCAATGAGGGATATACTTCCAGTGTGGAGCATTTTGTCCACATGTTTGTGATGATGAGATCTAGTATATTTTCTCCTCTTGTGGGAACGGTGACTAGTTGTTCCATGGCATTTGAATTTATGAACTCCAGGAACCTTTGGGCTAAAAAGTTGGGGCTTGAGTAATGTTCCCAGTCTATATTCGGGTAGTTGAAGTCACCCAATATAATGGTGTTTGGAGATACATTTATACCCTCCAGTGTCTTCAGGAAGGCTGTGTGGGGTTCCTGAGTTTGAGAGGGTGGCCTGTAGCATGCTACAAATTGTAGTGCAGTTTTGCCTATGGATAATTGCACCAGGATGGTTTCCAATGCTTCGTGCATTGCCACCAACCTGGAGGTGTGGGTATCCTAGATGAATATGGATACACCCCCTCCTTTTGTGGTGTGGTCCGGGTTTTGGGGCCGGAACGCATGATATGAGGTAAAACCTGATAGTGCCGGGGTGCTCTCAGGAGCCTTGAACCAGGTTTCAGTTACAGCACAGACATCGATGTTCTCCATACTGAGAAGGGCCTCGAGTGCGTGCATTTTGAGATTTAGACTTCTGGCATTGAGCAGCATTACCCTTAGTTTCTTCCCATTTTTGTTTTCTAGGGTGGTAGGTTTAGAATTTGAGCCTTGCCTAAAAAGGCACTATGGGGTGGCAAGAGCCTTAGCCAATATCCAGAATCCCAGGGTGACAGGTGCAAGCCGTCCCTTGGCAGCGTGGCTTGTCAAGCATGTCATCCCAGGCAGACAGACACTGGATCCCCTTTGAATGACACCAGAAATTAAGCCAATTGTTAAAGCTGATCATCTCGTCTCTATGTTGTGGCATCATTCTTGGTGAAGGAAGGATACTGCTCAGGGTCAGGGTCATACCTGCCTGGGCTACATAATCAGAGAGCTCCTCTATGTCTCTTTTCATGTAGTCCAGGGAGGTACGTCTCAGGTCGTTCACACCAGCATGGACAATGACTGTGTCATATTTGTACTTGCTGTGGAGTGACCCGAGTGCTTGTGTTATGTGGCGGATTCTAGCGCCCGATAGGCAGCTTACTGTGACCCTCTCCTTATTAAGCCTGGTGAGTGGGATGTCAGTGTGTCTGACTATGGAGTCACCTAGGACAAGTATGTTTGGTGTTGCATTTGGCCTTAAGGGCTGTGACTGCTTTGCACACTGATTTTGTGGTTTATGTGTTGCCTGTGGTGTGTCATGAGGTGGCAGTTGCTTGGGTGTCTGCTTTGGAGGCCTCTGCTGTTTAGGTAAATTTTTGCTCAGAGCCTCTGAGTATGTCTTTGTGTGTTTATGTGTTTGATTCATTGTTGTGATAGATTTATGTGAGACTGGTTTTGTGGTGTGTGTAGTTGCCTTCTCCTACTGTCTGGTCTTGCCAGTCCTGAGTTGAGAGAGCTCAGCCTCCAGTTTGGCCAAATAGCTGCATCTATCGCAAGTATTTGTGTTATGTGGGAGGAGGTGAGGGTTGTCTGTGTACATGAGACAATTGTAACATTGCCTCAATATTCCCAGATTCACCAACTGGACAGGAGAGGACGCCAGCATCTGGCCCTTCGACATGCTAGAGAAATTAAGAAGTTAGGGGTGTAACTGAATAAGAGAGGACTTAGTAAGGAAGTGGGTACTCCTGGGGGGGGGGGTTTCGCTAGTGAGGGACTTTGTATAATACAGAAGTGCTAAACCTGAAAAGAAGATGCTTTTAAGACAAGTGCTGAGCTTTTTTTTTTTTTTGGAGAAAAAAAAAAAAGCTTTTAGGAACAAGTGCTGCGCATTTTAGTTAAGGGATATACTGTTAGATTACTAGTAGAGCAGTTCTAAGGGAGAAAATGAAGAACAGACTTTATGGAGCCAGAAAAAGTTTAACCTTGTTAAACCAGTGCTGCCCGATGCTGCTCTAGTGGCAACTCCACGCTAAAGCGTGCTTGATAGCAGGGGCTGGAAAGAGCCAGGAATTGACCCAAAATGGCCAATAAAACTACAGTTTCAAGTCAGTAACCACTCCCACGGGGAGGCAGGGAAGCTGCTCAATGTTTTTCACTGCCACTGATCAACAGAGAGACTTTCCTTTAGCCCAAGCAAAAATGGCCTCACAGAAACTTACAAACAGTTCAAGAACAGCAAGCCTGCAACTGAACTTTTTTAAATCTCAGAAAAGTGGGAAAAAAGCAAGATTGTTTTTTTGTTTTTGTTTTTTCAGAGATAGCAGAGGTACACAAGTAATATCAAGTTATAACAGTACAGTAAATGACCCCACACAAGAGTGCTAGGCCAAAGACAGAAAATATGCAAGTTTTGAGAAAAAATGATTTTAAAATTAAGTGCAAACAGGAAATTCAGTAAACAGCTTTTGGTTGTGCTCTAAATACAGCTACTAATGCAGAAATCAAGTTTAACAAGCCAGAAAATGCTCAAACTAGGCAACTATGCAGAAAAACTTAGCAAATAAACAGAGGAAAAATACTTAAAATCTCAAAAGTGGCTCCTTTCTTCTCTCAGCATTTTCTCCTCTTGGTGGGTGCTTCACCAACAGCCAACAAGCCTGAAAGGATGCCAAAACCACGAGGCAACTAGGTTTTAAGAGAGGACTACAGCAAACAAGGTGTACCAATTACAGTAAGAAACAGTTGAAATATGCAGGCACTATAAGCCTTTAACCAGAAATTCCCAGCTCAGAAGGGCAGAGTCCAGCCTCTCCTCCCACAAGAGTGCAGACCACGAACCTTCTTAATGTAAAATAACTGGCCTGAAGCCCAAGTGCTTAAACCAGAACTAATACACTTTTAGAATAACAGACACTGAGCCCTCAATCAGCAGTTCCCAACTTAGAAGGATGTAAGCCACCTATCCTGCCACCACAGTGCAGGCCACAAACCTTCCTAATGTAAAACAACTGGTCTGAAGCCCAAGTGCTTAATCCAAAAGACTTAGAATTATAGCTACACTTTAATCAAGTTACTACCAAGCAGTAATAAATACAATTGAATACTTTGAAGAATGCCTGGATTAGTGCTTAAATTATACAAACAAACTAGATTCAGCAGGCCTGGATCTAGTCTACGCTACAGCAAACAAGGTGTACCAATTTCAGTAAGAAGCAGTTCAAATATGCAGGCACTATAAGCCTTTAACCAGAAATTCCCAGCTCAGAAGGGCAGAGTCCAGCCTCTCCTCCCACAACAGTGCAGACCACGAACCCTTTTAATGTAAAATAACTGGCCTGAAGCCCAAGTGCTTAAACCAGAATTAATACACTTTTAGAATAACTGACACTGAGCCCTCAATCAGCAGTTCCCAACTTAGAAGGATGTAAGCTACCTGTCCTGCCACTACAGTGCAAACCACAAACCTTCTTAATGTAAAACAACTGGTCTGAAGCCCAAGTGCTTAAACTAAAAGGCGTAGAATGAGTTGCACCAAGAAGTAATAAATACAACTGAGTACTTTTAAGATGACGCAAAAGCAAAATAAATTAGGAAGAAATACAAATACAGTAAAAGCAGAATTTTTTTTTTTTTTTCAGAAAAGTAGCAAAAACAGTAGTAAAAACAATTCACATGCAGTGCAAGCTGGCACACTTGAGTATGTAGCAATATTAGTCCACACACAGTTTGAAAAAAAGTAATTAAATTAAAAAGGACTAAAAGCAAGTGCAGAAAGGGTTTATTAGATAGAATGCGGTAAAGAGATGGGACTGGGGGAGTGTCCTAGATCAAATCTACAGTGGGGCGGGCACTGCAAAAGCCACCAAATTTAAACTACTACCAAGAACGGGGAGGGGGAGTCTGAGGAATCAGTCCAGATTATAAAACCACAATAAAATGCAGGAAATATACTTAAATCAGTTTATGTCCAGTTGATGTATGCAGACAAATCTCAGTAGCAAGCAACTCTATTTAAAATGATTACAAGAAATGTAACCAACACAGGTTTTAATGTTATCAGAAACCCCCCAAGCTAATTAACACTTAAAGGAATTTCAAAGCAGTTTAGCAACTAGTGCAGAGCTTCAGAGATACACACAAGACAGTTTCAACAGAGCTAGATCTGAGGAATCAGTCCAGATTATAAAACCACAATAAAATGCAGGAAATATACTTAAATCAGTTTATGTCCAGTTGATGTATGCAGACAAATCTCAGTAGCAAGCAACTCTATTTAAAATGATTACAAGAAATGTAACCAACACAGGTTTTAATGTTATCAGAAACCCCCCAAGCTAGTTAACACTTAAAGGAATTTCAAAGCAGTTTAGCAACTAGTGCAGAGCTTCAGAGATACACACAAGACAGTTTCAACAGAGCTAGATCTGAGGAATCAGTCCAGATTATAAAACCACAATAAAATGCAGGAAATATACTTAAATCAGCTTATGTCCAGTTGATGTATGCAGACAAATCTCAGTAGCAAGCAACTCTATTTAAAATGATTACAAGAAATGTAACCAACACAGGTTTTAATGTTATCAGAGCCCCCCCCCCAAGCTAATTAACACTTAAAGGAATTTCAAAGCAGTTTAGCAACTAGTGCAGAGCTTCAGAGATACACACAAGACAGTTTCAACAGAGCTAGATCTGAGGAATCAGTCCAGATTATAAAACCACAATAAAATGCAGGAAATATACTTAAATCAGCTTATGTCCAGTTGATGTATGCAGACAAATCTCAGTAGCAAGCAACTCTATTTAAAATGATTACAAGAAATGTAACCAACACAGGTTTTAATGTTATCAGAACCCCCCAAGCTAATTAACACTTAAAGGAATTTCAAAGCAGTTTAGCAACTAGTGCAGAGCTTCAGAGATACACACAAGACAGTTTCAACAGAGCTAGATCTGAGGAATCAGTCCAGATTATAAAACCACAATAAAATGCAGGAAATATACTTAAATCAGCTTATGTCCAGTTGATGTATGCAGACAAATCTCAGTAGCAAGCAACTCTATTTAAAATGATTACAAGAAATGTAACCAACACAGGTTTTAATGTTATCAGAACCCCCCAAGCTAATTAACACTTAAAGGAATTTCAAAGCAGTTTAGCAACTAGTGCAGAGCTTCAGAGATACACACAAGACAGTTTCAACAGAGCTAGATCTGAGGAATCAGTCCAGATTATAAAACCACAATAAAATGCAGGAAATATACTTAAATCAGCTTATATCCAGTTGATGTATGCAGACAAATCTCAGTAGCAAGCAACTCTATTTAAAATCCCATTTCATATCCTGTACCTTTAAATGTCTTATTCTTTCTTTTACTTCTTCTATCCATTTAGCATTTTTGTTATATTCTACAAAGTAATCCAAGCAGGGTAGACAGTCTGCTTCCAGTCAAAAATCCTTTATTATATACATAGACTCCAGTTGAGAATCCTTTACTAAGTACACAGACGCCAGTCAAAATTCCTTTTGTAAGTACACAGACTCTAGTCGAAAATCCTTCGACTGGAAACAAACTGCCCACCCTGCTTGAATTACTTTCGAATACTTAGTAATTCTGTGCAATATTTCAAATTATGTATTTTTTTATTTTTTTTTGACTAAGGACAAGTTTAAGTTCACTATTTCTACTACCATTATTTGATTTGATTAATATACAGTGATTACCTAGATATATCTTCCACAAAGAGAAGTTTCTTACACTGTTTTTTTTTTTTTTTTTTTTTTTTAATTTATAATACACAAACTTAACACATGCCTATGTGATAGATGCCTGACTGTCCACAGTAGGATGCATAGGAGGGTTATTAAGGTCCTTGTGAATTTTGCAGATCCCAAAAATTGTAGGCATCACAGGAGAGATATTGTTAATTTAGTTCATTTCTTCTATGTTAATTATTCCTTCTATAAAATTATCATTTAAAAAGGAAGTGATCATCTTGTAAGCTTAATTTAATGTTTTTTGTCCAAGGTTTTGAATAATGGCCATTATGTTTTGAGGATTTATTGAAAGCCAACTTACTCCAACTCCTTTTTCCATTTTTTGAGTGCCCATCCCCTTCCTCAAAGGAAATCAGTAGTAAAGGGACAATTTGTGAGGGCCACAAGAATGGTCACCCTGGAACAACACTCCCGGGAAAAGTGTGCTACTTTGGAAAACATGATTTTTGCAAGGGGTTACCCAAAAGAGTTTCTACCTGACATTAAGGAGGAAGTGGTGATGAAAAGGAAAAGGAATTACTACATCCTGATACTCAATAACAATGGTGCTGTTATCATAGAAACTGGTGAAGAAGACAACAATGGAACTGGCAATCTGGGGACTTTAACCAAGGCCACCAGACGATACAATGGATACTTAAGAAGAATTGAGATTTATTTAAAGAAAATAGAGAACTTCTACAACTACTTCCAGAATGCCCTTTGGTGGTTTTCAGAAGAGGGAAAAACTTAAAGAACACATTGGAAGGTACAATACTTAACTACAATGTAATCAGTAACATCTGTAGAATGACCAAATGTGAACGATGCTCTTTCTATAAGGGGATCCAAGTGGGTGACTCTTTTTGCATAAGAAATGAATATGTTCAGGTTAGACGAAAATATGATTGTAACAGCAAAGGTATGGTTTATGCTGCTTTTTGTCAGGTATGTCCATCGTTTTATATTGGAAAAACTGAACGTGTCTTAAAAGAAAGGATGTATGAACATCTTTATGATATACAAAAAGATAAAATTATGAATGCCCTGGCTAAACATATAACAGAATTCCATGACCATTATTTTTATTTTGTGGTTTCCACCAATGGATTAGTAAAGGCCCGTGGCAATCATTTCTAGAAAGAAGAAAAGTGTTTGGCAGCTGGTGTTTCAAGCTGATGTTTAGCCCGGCATTAAGGAATGCATTTCCTTTTCCAGTCTGTTAAAACAAAAGCGCTTATCTTATTTTAAACAATTTTTATTAAAGAGGTTTTTAACGGTCCTATCTATTATACAGCAGTTTTTTGGAGATTTGCATGTTGTTGTTCCAAACAGACCAGGGTTTGTAAGCCATTGAGCTTCTGTGGCTTTTACTTCAAATTGTAAACTGCCCAGTAAAGGCTCTACTATCCCTGACCTCATAGCTCTCAACTGTCCGGATATTTGCAGAATGTTCAGATTTTTGTCTCTTATTTTTAGTCCGTTCCCTCATGAAACTTGTGTTTTTTTGGCAAATCAGTGAAGGCTAAATTAATTAGATTCAATATCCTTCAAACAATGTATGGTAACACAAAACCTTTTATTCTAGTAACTTTCTAAGTTTATACAAGCAATATTTAAAATCTGTCCCTATTTTTAGGCCTTTGTCCCCCATTATTTTTGGCTTTGTCCAGATTTCTTGTGCTAAGAGGTTGAGATGTATGCCTGACCTTGATGGCAGGAAAATAATTGCCATAATACATAATCTGCAATATATAAATATATCTGTATTATATCTATATCAATATATATATATATATATATATATATATATATATATGTGTGTGTGTGTGTGTGTGTGTATGGATCTAGAACTTTTGATCAAAAGATCAAAAGCCCGAATTCATTACCACCGAACACACTTTAACGAAAGCGCTTTCATCGAAAAAGCGCTTTCGTTAAAGTATGTTAAAAAAAACACACAAAATCTACTTGAATGCAGGGGGGGCAAGCCCCCCTGCACCCCCACACCCCTCCCTACTTTAATATTCTCACTTTGAGGTCACACTACAGTGGGGAAAAGGGAATTTTTCCTTACCGCACCATAGTACTACCAGAACAACAAGCATACTTACGCGAAAGTGCTGCTTCGGTGAACAGCACTTTCTCACAAGTATGCTCACCAAATTGGGAATTGGGATTCAGTGAAAGATGCAGTCAAGCATCTGTACGGATCCCATATATATATATATACATATATATATATATATATATATATATATATATAGATATAGATATATCTATAGCTATATATATAGATATATATATATATATATATATATACACACACACACACACACACACACACACACACACACACACACACACACACATAAAAGTGGAAGTAGGATATACCAGATGGTAGCAGTTCAGATGAAACATATTGACCAGATGTTCAGTTTTGAATGGCGAGCATAAGCTTTCTGAATACCATTTTAAAAGAAAACTCCACAGCAAAGATGACTCTTTTTTTCAGATTTTTATTGACGGTAATCGTGATGAGTGTGTAAGCTAATTTAGTAGCAGGAATAGATAATAAACCAGATACAGGAATTAAACAAGTAAACATTCAATAGACAAACAACACAGGTGAAAACACAAAATTAGAAAATTAGACTATGCCAAGTCCTTTTCAGTAAACATAAAAAAAAGTTAAAAAACATGCCACTTCCTCCACAGTGAGTCAAGCTGGACAGAGCTTAGAGGTGGCTGTTCGGGATGTTAGAAAAGTGCATGTCCTGGCTTGTCTTTAACCCTGCACATCAGTTCCTTGGAAGTTATGGTCACTTTATGAGTAGGTTCTATCTAGCTAACTGCATGTACATTTACACATTTTTGAACTCTCCCCTGCATGGATCTTGCATAGTCTGGACATCTATGAATCATCATTCTACACAGCGCAGTGCAACAAGATGAACAAAGGCCTAAGTAACATAGGCCATAATGACAGACTACTGCATTTATATGTAGCTATGAAACCCTTTGCTGCTCAGTAAAGGAAGGCTGCACTACTGTGAAGGGGGCAATTATGATTAACTATTTCCTTGCATACTAAAAACTGACAATCCCAACAAGATGCAAAATGAATGTATTTACTGCTTTTGTCTCAAACTATTAAGCGATTTCTTCAGAATGGTACTACTGCAATTGTTACATCATTAAAAGAATATTCGAAAATCATATGATGCCCAACAATTACAAAATAACCTTGATGAAAGATTCAAATAATCACAGATCTTAAAAAAGTCCTCAGTTTTAAAACACCCTTTATACAGCTGTTGTCATTTAACCTAAAACTATCTCCAGCATTTAAACATATTTGCCATTCCATTTACTTATTTGTTTATTTATTTTTTTTATCTAGAAAGGATTCCAAGTCCCTTCCCCTTGCATGATCTAAAATACAAAAATTAAAATTCCTGAAACTAGGACAGAATATGGGGTGCCTGTCTTTTCTTTATTGCATTACAGTGTTTTTAAAGTGGTACAGTAGCATTTCACCCTACATAATGACATTCACCCTAAATAGTGACAATTTGAGAAGTATTTCCTCTATCTACATGGAATGCATCACAGGTGTCACAAATTACTAAATAAAGCCACCTGGTGAATTATAACTATATATCTCTTTAACTGGAAACTGATGCCTCAATGCAGTAACACTGCATCGGGGCCCCTCATTAGTATCTCAACATTGGGAACAGGTACAACATTTGTAAGTACCTGCTACCTTTAGCTTTGCTGAATATTAAACTTTGACTTTAATCACTTTTCCAGTAAATTTGGTATGGTGACATCTTCTCCTGTATTAAAACACTTCTCAGGACCTGCTGTTTGAAACACATTTGTATTTCTTAGCAAAATTTTTCATTTACTTTTTATGATGTTTTTAATATTATTTACATCTAAACTACAATCCATCATTATGCATAAGTGTAATCCTACCACAAACATTTGACCTAGGTTGTTTAATTCTCTTACAAACTTCCCATTATGTGTGACTAATCTAAATGGACTAGTAATTTGTTCCTTAATAACATTATTCTTAATACAGTTTAGGGAAGGGATTCAGTGAACTCTGTGTAAGTTTTGCACAAAGTCTATGCAAAGTTCACATGTGTGTGTACTGATGCATGGTGAGCAGCAGTGCTCATTGCAGATTCATGCCATGCATCCTATTTAAATGTAAATAACCAAGGTTTTGTGACTAGCAACAGTGTTACTGACCAGGAAAGGATGTAAGCAAACACGCATAGCAATCCTGTTTAAGTCAGAGCACTGAAGGTCCACAGTTTTGCACTGAATACCACAATGATCACCGGGGCTTAACAAATAATAGTTTTTATAGCTCTCAATCTCTTATTTCAAGACATCTGGACAAAGGACGACATAATGAGTGGACAATGACCCAGAAATAGGGACAAATTTGACATATTTGCTGTTTAGAATTGTGCTAGAATAACAAGGGGTTTGTGTTAAGATATTTTCTGAAGGATTTGAAGTCTAAAACTCAAATGCATGTAATTATTGAGTCACATCAGTCCTGAGATTATCCCATTGATGTGGCAGAAAATCACAAATTTGATAAGGAACACACCAAAAGCTATATAAGGCAAAAATCTAGGCATTCTGTGAAAATCTGCAGACTTGAGAGGTATGATAGTTACGTATATGGTCCAAACACAGTACAGGACAACGTGCACAGTGCAGAATATTGTGAAATCCCATTCCTGGCATTCTGTACTGAAGCTGATTAAATGATCTGTAAGGGTACATGGACTGTCATGTAAAATAAACACTTAGGTGAAGTGTATGTATTGAATAGGGACACACACAGATGAATTATAGGAATGAACACAGGGAAAGAGGACAGGTGAAACAACCTAATGTACAGCAGACGAGGGCATGTCAACGGATGATAGTTGTAGCAGCACCACCAATCACATAACAACATCATACAGTAGGGACTGCATAGTGAAAATGTGTATTGTGTGACTATCACACAAGGTGACTTAACAATGGGGAGGATGTCTGTGTGAGATAAGCATCCTTACATGAATAATGCAGAGGCACCTTTCAGGGATGTTACATACAATTGAGGTAGGGTGCATATTCTGAAGCTGTGCAAACTAATTTGCTTGAATATTAGAGTAATCTCAGTAGAGTTCTCCAGCAAGTGGGACACAGGTAAAGGCTCATGGCCAACATTAAAAGAAACAAGCACAGTGAAGTTATCCTTAAAAAACTAATTTTTATTGTGGTCAATTCTTTCCATACCAAGGAAAATTGTAACTAAAATTGAAAATCTCAGCTATTCCTGGTTTTAAAATTAAATTTGTTCATCTAGCTAAGTCTATTTGCCATAATGAGATTGCTACTATAAAATGAGAACAAATAGTACAACCCATCATTTAATTGCTTGGAAAAAATTGTTTGACCATTTATAAAAATAATAAGTGTTTTTCCTGTGTATACTAATTTTTTTGTTGTGGACACTGTGTGTAGTTTATTTTGTTCTACATTGTTAAATTATTGTTTTATAAAACGATTAAAAACATTTTTGAAAAAAAAAGAAGCAAGCACAATCATAGACAATATCAGAATAATACAACCAGTAATCCCATGTCTCTGACATAACATTTGTGATTTACAGTGATCAGAGATGATTCTGTGCAAGCACAACTGTACAACTATTATGACATGTCCACACTCTATGAGGGTAATCATGCACATTGTCCTGGCACTGTAACATCTACTGGAGGTCTACAGGAGGGACACTGCTATACCTGTATGTGACATTATGATCAATACAGGCTAGCTGACTGGTGTGCATGACATATGTATATGGCACAGTCCACACTGTCATGAATGTTACTCGTTACCCATGTCATTAATGTTGTCAAACAATTATATATGTACTGCATGCATAACCGGAACAGGTATCACACATGCATGTGGTGTAAGAACTTGATGGGGGTTCTGCATCATCAAACAGTAATGTTTATGCCACAGAAGGAATACCTAGGTATGACCAATAAGATGTGTGACAGCTCACTGTGACAAAGGTGATACACTTCAGTTACACATCACTGGAAGAAGTGTAGTGAGGTACATGAAGAAGGGTGCATCGTACTCAGTTACTGGTGGGATGAAGGCTGTGAACTATGGAAGTATTTTGACCTGCGATGTGGATGTCCTTCACATACTCAGTAGTTGTGTAACATACAAGGGAGAAGTCAGCACTGTGACCACATGCCAGTGGACATTCCACTTACATAGTTTCATAGGTTCATAGGTATTTACTAAGCTAACGACCACAGGGGCATTTTTAGGCCTAGCCATACATCCCAAATCTCTGACAAGTTCTTACCATCTAACCTAGGACACAAGTCACATACCTATTGGTCTGATTATAGGGTGTGATGTCTACATTATACTTGAGTTGTGTGTTTGTTTAACTGATGTAACAAATCCCCCCATGTTTTTGTATCATTGCAGGTGTTGTCATGGCTGTGGCAGCAATCTTTGGTGTCTGCTGATACTGTCTGTATTATATTAATATCACAGTTGCAGTCGATGATTGCCCACAATTTGTGGTCCTTCAGACAGCTGTTTGGACACACGATTTGTATGTCATCTGTGATGTCCCTCACTTAAATAATGAACAGGAAAGGGCCTAGCAGATAGCCCTGATGTACAGACCTAATCACTGAAACTGAGATATAGATCACTTCACACATATCAACATATTTAGATGCCACATATGTGATACAGTGGTCTACCCACTTGGTGATATAGGTGTGTATGGCCACATCTGATAGTGTTGAGTGAATATCTCAGTGTGGATTTGTGTCAAATGCCTTGGGCTTGTGAAGTTCAAAAGGATGATAGTGTTGTTATTATGCATGCCCATGATGACCTCTTTGAGGACATCTAACAGATGTAACAGACATGATGTAGCATTAACAACTCACACAGGTCTGTTGCACACAGCCATGATATCACTAGTGTCCATTTAGAAAAGGTCCATGATGACATGTTGGTCTACCTCACAAATGAGGGGAGTCAGGATGTGTCTATACATGCATGCCACCTGTGACGTTAACATACTACAGAAAGGACTAACACAGACAAATGATTGGTGACAAAGCCACACAATTTACAAATAAATGCAAAACTATGTCTTTATTTTGGCCATCTGCAAAGTGGAATTCCCTGCTAATTACAGCATTGACTACAGTCCTGCTATGCTGAAACCCAGTGATGCAAGCACTGGGAACACACATGCATAGCAATCTGAACTGTAACCATCAAGTATCCACACTGGTATTAATAGCCTAAGTTGTGCACATCATAAGTCACGCCATCATATTCTCATCTCAGAATCATATTACAGCACTGTACTTGAACCTCATCAGAACACTAATATAAAGTATAACGCTCTCATTTGCATGTATCTCACTAGCCACATGCAGCAGCTGGAGAGACCACAGGATATACTAGCCACCCTTATTGAGCATGGATGGTTGTTGTTAGCAAAGTGATTTGGTGATCAGCGCCAACTGTCCCTGTCCATGAGGGACATAGGTGCCATCCCAGGGGTGAACGTACACTCACTCATCCAGTTGTCAAGGTTGCACTTTAATAGGGTTACTGATAAGCACTGCTTCACATGCAGTGGGAGCCTATTACAGAGGAGTGTCAATCATTGGGGAATATATCTGTCTCCCCAACATGTTCTGTTTATGTCACAGTCTAGGTTGAGATCCCTGGAGCAAGTTATTCTTCTCCCATTTGATTTGCAGGTGTCCAGCATTTCCAGTAGGGCAGAGTCTGAAACTGCTCTGTAGGCTAGGTATAGCCTGCATGATATTGAGTACAGTGACAGGTCTGGCAGTCTTTCCATGTATGTCATTTTTAGAGGCTCTGGATTCTCCCGGTCACAAACCTCTGTGTTTCCTCCACTTGCTACAGGTCTCTGGTGAGATACAGACAGAAGGGAGCATTGTACTCAATTAATGGTCTGATACGGTCAAGTACAGAGGAGCTATGACTTCCCTGGTCTTGGATGTTATGCTCTTATTTATGAGGAGAACAATGTAGACTGCATGTCACATCACTATGGACAAATAGTGATTGAAGTGTACATTGCTATTAACATGTGTTCCCAAGTCTTGCTACACTGTGTTTGAGCTTACAGAGGAGCTATTTATATCATAATTAGCAGGGATACTTCATTGCCAAAGGAGACAATGAGACATTTTTTGCTCTAAGGCTCAGTCCATGAGTTTGGAAGCAATTATTTGTCTGTGTCGGTCCTTTCTGTAATATGCTAACATCTTTGAGGGACTCTATATAGAGTGCACCCAGTTGAGAGTCATCTGCAAACTTAGCAAACCACAGGCCATCATCTACCTTTGCCTGGACTTCAGAGAAATAGTTTCCAAACAGTTGAAGGGGCAGAACAAATCCTTCTGGTATTCCACTGGTAAGTGGTCTAGTGGTGGAGTTGCAGTCCTGAACTCTGACAGTGTGCGTTATGTTGGTGAGCCAGTTGCTATCCATCTAGTAATGTATGGGTTAATGCCCAAATGGGAGAGTTTCTCTAATACCTGAATGAGGGATAGTGCCAAAGGCCTTGGATAAATCAACATAGTTACCTGTTCCAGGTCTTTGGGGTCATTATCAAAGACATCCACTAGGTTTAATAAGCAAGATCAACCCTTGACAAAAACAAAATGTGTTGAGCCAAGTGTGTCAAAGATCACCTATGTCCCTGTGGGTAAGGTTCATGATGATTATTTCCATAGCCTTGCAGATAAGCCTGTTTAGGCTTATGGGTCAATAATTCTAGTTCTGTGTGTTACCAGACTGATGTGCATTACATATCACACAACATATTAATTTATGTAGTGTAATTAATATATGTGTGAAAACAAAGTGCTGAGACACCAGGGTTGCAGTGCTTGTGAGGAAGCAACACATGACTGTATTGTAAATATGTGACATACTGTTAGATAGGGCCTTCAGTTTTGTAGATCAATGAGTGTGTATATACCTTTAAGAAGCTATCCAAGGGCTTGCACTAAAGTATAAATACTGAGCACGTGCGAGCCTGACTGCCATTTTGTAGTTAGCTGTTGAGTTTTCAACATGTATATATGTAAGCTCTGTCTATTAGTTAGTTCATTCATATTTAAAGATGCTGCTGTCCATCCTGTGTTTCTATGTATTAAAGCATCTGAATGAAACCCCAAGCCTTCCTATTATTTGTGTTAGACATGAACAAACGACATGGTGCCAGAAGTGGCATGTCTAAAAGGGCATGGAGTCAGAACCAGCACATCCAAGGGGCATGAAGTTTGAGATGGCCTGGCTAAAATTATTAGAGGTACTTGGCTACGGCTCGAGGAATGTACAGGAATGAATTATCCTAAAAAGGGATAAAACTTCACAAAGCAGGTCAGAAATTAATTTAATCCCCTCCTTTTCAATATATTTATAAATGACTTCCACAAATCCATTCCATTCTCCAACATCATCCAATATGCAGATGATTCTACCATTATCTGCTCTGATACATCTCCCTCTATGCTCCAAAAGCTTACACAAGAAGCTTTTTCAATTACTGAACACTGGATGAAAAAAAACCACCTAGCTCTCAATGCCTCCAAAACAAAACTAATGGTATTTACCCCTCAAAACTACCCTTTCGATACAAATACATTCTCCATTACTAGCAAAATAACTCATCCTTGGAACTGGTGTCTGAAACCAAGCTACTTGGTGTCCAAATTGATAACCAGTTTAACTTCAACTCCCATCTACAACTAAATATCAAAAAAAACCATCAAAAACTAGGCATGCTCTATCGTCAAAATCAATTCCTTACACACTCCTCTAAAAGCTCTCTCCTCTTCTTTTCTTATCCCCTCCCTTCTCTATGGAGCTCCTCTGCTAACCAATCTTCAGTCCTCTCTAAAAAAACAACTTTCTTCATGCTATAACAAAATCGCTAAATTCGCAAATGGCCACAGGTCCTCCACCCACCACTGCACCTCTCTCCAAAAACTAAACTGGCTTGAGTTACCTAATCAACTCAACTACACTCAGTTAACTCTAGCCCACAAGCTCATACTCAACCCATCTCTCTGTCCCTCCCTGTCCTCCACCTTCCATATGCACCTACCCAATAGGGCTTTAAGGTCTAACAATCAAAACCTATTAGAAGTATACAAACCAACTCGTCCACCTGGCAAAAACTTACTATCCTTTAACCTAGCTCGCCTCTGGAACTCACTCCCACCATCGATTCGCACTACTCTCAATCATAACATGTTTAAAAAATCCCTTCATATGTATCTAAGGTCCCAGTGGGAATGCTCTTGCTCCCACCCCTCATAAATGGCCAAAGGGGAATGCTTCTGCTTCCACCCCTCATAAAATATGATATTCACATCTTCCTTCACACTCATGTTTACCTGATTTTACCTTATAAGCTTGCTCCTTACAAATCAACCACTCTGATTGTGTAAAGCAACATCACTTCTCTCTAAATAGTATTGTTTGAACTGCTAAAGTTCAAATTTATATTTTTTAAATATTTGAGTATTGTTTGTTGTTTCCTAAAAGACTCAACTCATATGTTTTATATCTTGTACTACTGTATTTATCATGACACTGTTTGTACATACTTTATATTGCTTTGTGGAGCTTTTCTCCCCAGGACTCCATTGAAAACGGGTTCTCTTGACCCAATGGACTATCCTGGTAAACCAACTGCAAATAAATAAAATAAATAAATAAATATTAAATCTTGCTCAGCACTATTTCTCATTCATATAGTATGAAAAGGGACATACAGAACGTTCTAAACAATATTTGCATAAACAGATATGTACGTTATTGATAAAAATATTTGAACTACTATGGAAAATGTTTGAAATAAACTTCTCCCAGCATAATGATGGGAACAATTTAGAAGGTTGGCAGGATGACAAGGTTTTAAGAAAAAGAAGTGTTTTCAACCTTCCCTGACATCCCTTAGTGGATGTGTTCAGAAAAGGAGTTATGGAAGATATATATGAACTTTGGGCACATGAAAGAAAGTTTTATAGAAATTTAAGTAAACAAGAACAAATGGCTATGCATAGTTTTAAAGAAGACAATAGTATATGACTCATGATAACAGAGAAGGGAGGGGCTATAGTTATTTTTAATTCTGAAAATTATCCCAACATTATGCAGGGGATTTTATTTAATGAAGAGAGTTACACTCAGATTTCCAAAAATCAAGTCAATATTGCCTACAGGCATATAGATTCTTTCTAAGAAGAATATGTCCTTAACCAGCGTATCAACCAGCACAGTTATCAATTTCTTATGAATCCACATCCTGTTGTCCCAATTATGTTCGGTATTCCCAAAGTACATAAAAATATTATTGAACCCCCTTTTAGACCTATAGTTTCGGCCAGAGGGTCAAAAACCCAAGGCATGGCCATTTATGTAGACAGGTTGATTAAACAGGTGTTAGAAAGAACACCACATCTAGTGAAGGACTCTTGGGAATTTTTGGGGCATTTAAAACAGGATATTTGGACTAAGGATATCATATTTCTAACTATTGATGTAAAAGATTTATTTTCCTCTATTCCTCAAAAGGAAGTTTTAGAAATTTTTGAGGAAACATTATTCGCTTGTTCAGGCTTGAATCATGGTCAAATATGTATGGCAAGTGAGTTGATGGCATTCATTTTAGAAAACAACTTTATTTATTTCGAAGGCCAATATTTCCAAGAATTAAAAGGTGTAGTGATGGGTGCAGCCTGTGCACCAGTATACCCCAATATTGTATTACTGGGTTGGGAAATGAAGCATGTTTTTCAAAGTACGTTTTACAATAACATCAAACTGTATATAAGGTTTTTGGCTGATATATTTATTTTATGGAAGGGTAGTAAGGAAATGATACCAACTTTCATTGAATACCTTAACAAGACTATCCCCCGGATTCAGCAAGCCATGCACGGTGTGCAAGACTAGTGCAGGAGCTCCAGCAGGCAATATGCATACTGTAAGCGGATTGGAGCTCTGTGGCTCGGGTTTGCCCTTAGCTTAGCAGAGCTAAGCAAGATGGTGTGTCTGAGGCTGCCTAGCACTCTTTACATTGCCTAAGCGGGTGTGGGTGCCTCACATTGAGTTTTAAAGGGAAAATAAAAGTAAACCAGGAAATAGCACCTCTGTGCACATCTGAGCACTGTGCTTGTGCAGCGCGCCCCCCAGGCTTAAACAGGAAGGCAATGGGAAGAGAAAACAGCAGTAGGAAGGTAATCTAGGAGAACTAGCATAGCTGGCATGTGAAATGTATCAGAATCAGCCAATTACACAGGCAGCAGCCCAGACCAGAACACTACTATAAACTATGCAAACACCTTTCCCTCTGGTTTTCCCACATACTCTACACCACCAGTGTATACAAGCAGGGGAATTTTAACAAACAAAAACAACAATATGATAGGGGGTGCAACAGTTATCATACAACAACATGTGGAAGACGCTGAGTGTGTTGAGGATGAGAATGCTGTCGACCAACCCACAGTGAGGAGACAGAGAAGAGTGTACAGATCCAGGGTAACCTACCAGGGGCTACATGAGCTGGAGATAGCGGAGCGCTATAGGCTGGACAGGGACCTCCTACAGCAAATAGTTGAGCTGTGCTGGCCATGCCTCACACACAGAACTAACAGAGGGGAACCCATCCCAATGGATACCAAGGTATAGGCCTAAGAATACTAGCTACAGGTATCTTACAAAGACCAACTGGGGATATCATGGGGATCTCACAGGCATCAGCATCCAGGGTACTCCACCAGTTCCTGGATGACATGTCAGCACATGCCGGTGAGCGCGTATATTTCCCCAACACCCGTGAGGCATTGGCCAGCAATATGTATCTCTTCCACCAAATAGCAGAATACCCTGAGGTAGTGGGTGCTATAGATTGCATGCACATAGGTTCATAGGTTCATAGGTTCATAATAGGCTATCTGCCCTAGGGCATTTATAAGCCTAGCCAGAATGTTCTTGGCTTTCGCCACCCATTTTAAAGTAATTTTGCTATGCCCTTTTTTGAGGTTAGTATACTGTGCCTCTGTCTAACAGTGACACAGAAGTGATACCCGGGTTAAACCTATGATCTCCCATCCACTCATCAAGATTCCTCTTGAAGAGAGTCAATGAGGGACTCTGCCTAACCTGGACTGGGATAAATAAAACACCTGTGTTAGTCTCGAACCCCGGACCTTGGACACACTAGACTGCATGAAGTACCACCAAGTCACATATGCATCAAAGCACCACCCAGTGAGCGGGGTAGGGTCTACATCAACTACAAGTGTCTTCCCCTCCATCAACTGCCAGGTCGTGCGTGATGCTCAGGGCATAATAATGAATGTATGTGCTGGCTGCCCTGGAAGCTATCACTATTCCCACATCTGACATCTGATGCAGCTGTACCAGAGATTTGCCAATGGGGACATCCCTTACGGTCACCTAGCGGGGGATGCTAGGTACTCACTGGAGCCGTAGCTGATGACACCCATCAGAAATGCACACACACCTGAACAAGAACACCATAATGAGGCACATGCACAGACCAGAATTATAATAGCGCATGTGTTTGGGATGCTCAAGTCATGGTTCTGATGCCGGGACACATCTGGTGGAGCCTTGCAGTACTCACCAGCTACATGTACTCAAATTGTCATTGTATGTGCCATGCTACACAGTATAATCCTGTGGAAACAGCTGCAGCAGGAACAGCACAGGGCAGGGCCACACAGCCCCCCACCATTGCCAAGGCCTGCACAGGCACAGAGTGACTCGGAGGAGGAACAACCTGAGCCTGCCCCAGTAGGCAGAATGAGGCATGCCTGGTATACCCTGGCCTTGGCAAAGAGGCAACGTATAGCACATACACTGACACAGGAGGGACCCAGGGAATGACACCTCGATCTGACTCGCACATACAGTAAAAGGGATGCCAAACATGACACTACCTGTGGTCAACCATGTGTAGGGAGTGTACTATGTGTATCTGAGATAGGCAGCCCTCCAGCACCATCCTCAATACTGGCACACCCACAAGGTAAGTCACTCTTCTTACCAATTTCCGAATGGAGTAGTATGTGTTGTTACTTGTATCTATGGTACGGATGTGAGCATGCAAGGGAATCGGGTGGCTGAATGAGATGCCAGCAGATAGTAGACACCTATAGTGGCAGCATGAGATCTGTAACAAATACTGGTGTCACCATAGTAACCAGTACTACACATGGTGGCAAAACCTACTGCAGGAAATGTGCTGGGCCACATGTGTGGCCATATGGCACACACATGCCAGTCAAGGAGGTTCACATACCCAACAACAGTCTCAGCCAGCAGGACAGGTGTAGACAAACACAAACAAAGGCTGTGCTAAAGCCTCTGAATGCCGCCTATGGGTAACCCCCCCCCTGCCTACACAGACAGACTACATCAGGTCAGGCAGTGGGATATTCGTTCTGAAGGGTAGGAAGTCAGAAACTAATATGTAGGTCAATCAAACCTAAAACTTGTAGTACACTGATATGCCTCTAGTCAGCATATGTTAGAAAACAGAATGAAATGGAGTACCTGACATACCAGTACAGTCATAGCAAATGTGTACAAGTGTCAGGTGTGTCCCCCCCAATCCAGTGTAGCAATGTAGAAACAGTCAGGTGTGTCCCCAAATATCCTATGTAGACATGTAGTAACAGGCAGGTGTGCCCCACCCCAATCCTATGTAGACATGTAGTAACAGGCAGGTGTGTCTCCCCAATCCTATGTAGACATGTAGTAACAGTCAGGTGTGCCCCCCCCAAACCCTATGTATAAATGTAGTAACATGTATGTGTAGGTATAATACCAGTGGAGCACAGATGCCCAGATGTGGCCAAGGTAGCAGGATAGATTGTAGCATTTGTACAATATGCAGGTATGTGTGCTAGATTGGTGTGTGTTTCATATTGTGTGAGAATGGTCAATATGTATGCATGTTGAGGTTTGACCTGGTGGCCATTGCTCACTACTGCCGATGACAGGGCCAAGTCCTCACAACTGCAGTGCCAAAGATAATTCCCATCAGTATAACACATGCTAGCAGTAAGCCATCGTAAATGTATGGTGGTAACATGTGTCACCATCTGAAAGATGGACATGACATTGCTGTTGGGCTAGATATACAAGCAGTACACAGGGAAAAGTACCCCAAACATACAGTATATAATATGTAACTGTGAAATGGACAGACCCTTGGAATTGAACATACAGGTATGCATCACATTATCTGAGCCTGTATAGGGAATACCGGTGTTGTCTGGCCGAACACTTGCAGATCACAAGGGTGATAGGACTGATGTATTGGGAAACAGCTGATGTACCTGCACATGCCAGCATAACTGGAATGCCCCATGCATATCTGTGAGTCAGATGCAAGTAGTGTCCATAGCACACGCACCCAGCTCACCCAAACACCACCCACAGGTACCTCTCTGGTCGTATCCCTGCTGTTGGGAATGGGTGCAATATGACCCCACCTGTGTATGGCAATAGCAAAAGAATGCAACATACAGTGCAGGTGTCCCATGCAGATTGTGTCCCTAGCTGTAGGTAGCACCCTGCCAGCATCCACACCACCTGATCAATACTGATAGAAAGTATTGGCATGAACACCTAAGACAACTACCCTGTCACCCCCGGGGAATATACTGTATGGCAGTCTGGGACTGTAGGACTGACAGAATGCAATGGCCTGCCACAGCTGGCCTGCATCACCACCAAATGGCCTACAGGCCTCTACCAAAGGCCTGAGTCTCACACGTACTGCCAATGCATGTTATGTCATGGACACCCATATAACAACATAACACACTCCACATAAGCCATATGCAAAGCCATCTGGACAAATTACAGTAACATGTCCACCATGTCCCACTGCATGAACTGTAGACCAACACCAAAACACAGCTGTGATGAGGTGATAACCTTAGGGAAAGTATCAGAGAATGTATACATAATGTATGGAAGAGGATAGAATAATAGAGGGGGGGTGGGAGAATGGGCAACATGGAATGTAGAAGGTCCGACACACAGCTGTGTGCACATACTATCCTTGGCTGCAAACACATAAATGGGTGGCTACAAACCTGCTTGTACACCACAATAGGGGTAATGTTCTGATGTATGACCCCTGCCTCTGGGCAATCTGTGTGAATCTGTACAGCTATGAGGTATTGCCTCAGCAAGATAAGGCCATACTGTCATGTTGATGGATGTACAAGTATGGGATCCTCTGCCAGCACTGTACCAAGGTTCTAAACTGGATACACAGACCCAGCAGCAAGTGTCTGCAGCTCCCCCTCCAGAATGGCATAACTTTTCATGAATATATAGGCATTTGCCCACAATACTGGAAACAGCTGCATTCACCCTTGTTCCCCAGGACATCACTGTGAGCAAGAATGTACTCCTGACAGTACTTGAGGACATAAACCAACACAGTGTATAACAGTACACATGTCTGAATATCTCTGCTAACACCAGTACCATGTAGCAGAAGCAGCACAGACACAGTCACCTACAGTACACACTATTCCCTGCACAGTTTGACCGCATATTGCCAAATGATCTACAGATACCCTGCAGAAAAAGTTTGCTACCTGTAGGTGTACAACACAAATGTCTGCACAAACTACCTGGAATGGATCCACACATTCAATACAGAAGGGCATACTGATGGCATACTGGGCATGCTCACACACTTAGAGAAATGAAGGCAATGTCAGACAACATACTGAAAGGTCATGCTGGGCATGCTCACACACTTAAACAAATATGAAGCCCATGTCTGCCAACGACAGTGGACCATATATATCTGACAGTTGCAGATGTTAGTATATACACTCCTCAGCATGCACCAGTCATGCTTTGCACACACATTGGATAGGAATACAGACATATATTCAAGGACAACACACTATAATATGCCAAAAGTAGACATGCATAGATGTGTGGAAGAGAGTGACAGTGACAAAGAGACATCCATCATAAGGCCTGTCCCACCCAGCACACAGCTAAATGGCTACAACCACATGATGTGTAAATGTCACTCACTGTAGAAATTAACCACTGGTATCAGTCAGCCTTTCAGACTATGTGGTGCATGTGCTAGCTGTGCAACATGACTGTACAAGGCAGTAGTCATCTAGCAGTTGTATACACGTACCTGCAGAATATAAACCTGCGTGTGCCTGTGTGTGGTGTGTCAACCTCTAGATGAATGGGTTATGGCCCATGCACACACACTGACCTCCCCATTGCCCTATTATAACAAGCCTGCTGATGTCATCCACTTTGAAATACCCCTTTGATAAAAGCGTAGCTCAGTAATCTCCGTGGCATGTCCTATAACTGCGTAATGCTGTAGTGTGATAAACTAGTTAGGTAGGAGTGCTAATCCCAGACATGGCAGCTGTGTGTGTGCTTGTGTATGTGTGTATGTTTCTGTTTGTGTAGGGAGCAATGCTTTTTAGGCTAGACACACTCACTACAATACTAATGCCCTACTTTGGCAAGGCTGCTGATGTCATTCACTGTGAAAAAAACATTTAAGAAAGGTGTAGCCCAATAATCTCTCTCCATCCTATAACAGTGTAATGCTGTAGTGTGATACAGTACTTTGGTAGGGGTTCTATTTCCACACATGGCAAGTGTGGATGTTTGTGTGTGTGTGTTACTTTGTGTAGGGAGCAATGCTTTTTAGGCTAGTCATACTCACTACAAATCATATACCTTACTTTGCAAAGGCTGCAGATGTCATTCACTGTGAAATACACCTTTAGGAAATATGTAGCCCAGTACTCTCTGTGGTGCATCTTATAACTGCGTAATGCTGTAGTATGATAAACTAGTTAGGTAGGAGTTCTAATCCCAAACATGGCAATTGTGTGTGTGTGTGTGTGTGTGTGTGTGTGTGTGTGTGTGTGTGTGTGTGTGTGTGTGTGTGTGTGTGTGTGTGTGTGTGTGTGCGTGTGTGTGTGTGTAGAGAGAGCAATGCTTTTTAGGCTACTCATGCTCACTACAAATCAAATGTCCTACCCTAGCAAGCCTGCTGATGTCATTCACTGTGAAATACACCTTTGGGTAAGGAGTACTCCAGAAATCTCTGTGGCATGTCCTATAACTGTGTAATACTGTAGTGTGATAAACTAGTTAGTTAGGAGTTCTAATCCCAGATATGGCAACTGTGTGTGTTTCTATGTGTGTGTCTCTGCCTGTTTAGGGAGCAATGCGTTTTAGGCTAAACACACTCACTACAATACAAATGCCCTACTTTGGCAAGGCTGCAGATGTCATTCACTGTGAAATACACCTTTAGGAAATATGTAGCCCAGTACTCTCTGTGGTGCATCCTATAACAGCGTAATGCTGTAGTGTGATATAGTACTTCAGTAGGTGTTCTATTTCCACCCATGGCAAGTGTGGATGTTTGTGTGCATGTTACTTTGTCTGTGTAGGGAGCAATGCTTTTTAGGCTAGTTGCACTCACTACAAATCAAATGCCCTACTTTGGCAAGCCTGCTCTCATTCACTTTGAAATACACCTTTGGGAAAGATGTAGCCCAGTAATATCTGTGGTGCGTCCTATAGCAGTGTAATGCTGTAGTGTGATATAGCACTTTGGTAGGGGTTCTATTCCCACACATGACAAGTGTGGATGTTTGTGTGTGTGTTTCTATGTCTGTGTCGGGAGCAATGCTATTTAGGCTAGCCACACTCACTACAATTCAAATGCCCTACTTTGGCAAGCCTGCTGATGTCAGTCACTGTGAAATACACCTTCGGGGAAGAAGTACTCCAGTAATCTCCATAGCATGTCCTATAACTGTGGAATGTTGTAGTATAATATACTAGTTAGGTAGGACTTCTAATCCCAGACATGGCAGGTGTGTGTGTGCTTGTGTATGTGTGTATGTTTCTGTTTGTGTAGGGAGCAATGCTTTTTAGGCTAGACACACTCACTACAATACTAATGCCCTACTTTGGCAAGGCTGCTGATGTCATTCACTGTGAAAAAAACATTTAAGAAAGGTGTAGCCCAATAATCTCTCTCCATCCTATAACAGTGTAATGCTGTAGTGTGATACAGTACTTTGGTAGGGGTTCTATTTCCACACATGGCAAGTGTGGATGTTTGTGTGTGTGTGTTACTTTGTGTAGGGAGCAATGCTTTTTAGGCTAGTCATACTCACTACAAATCATATACCTTACTTTGCAAAGGCTGCAGATGTCATTCACTGTGAAATACACCTTTAGGAAATATGTAGCCCAGTACTCTCTGTGGTGCATCTTATAACTGCGTAATGCTGTAGTATGATAAACTAGTTAGGTAGGAGTTCTAATCCCAGACATGGCAATTTTGTGTGTGTGTGTGTGTGTGTGTGTGTGTGTGTGTGTGTGTGTGTGTGTGTGTGTGTGTGTGTGTGTGTGTGTGCGTGCGTGCGTGTGTGTGTGTGTGTGTGTGTAGAGAGAGCAATGCTTTTTAGGCTACTCATGCTCACTACAAATCAAATGTCCTACCTTAGCAAGCCTGCTGATGTCATTCACTGTGAAATACACCTTTGGGTAAGGAGTACTCCAGAAATCTCTGTGGCATGTCCTATAACTGTGTAATGCTGTAGTGTGATAAACTAGTTAGTTAGGAGTTCTAATCCCAGATATGGCAACTGTGTGTGTTTCTATGTGTGTGTCTCTGCCTGTTTAGGGAGCAATGCGTTTTAGGCTAAACACACTCACTACAATACAAATGCCCTACTTTGGCAAGGCTGCAGATGTCATTCACTGTGAAATACACCTTTAGGAAATATGTAGCCCAGTACTCTCTGTGGTGCATCCTATAACAGCATAATGCTGTAGTGTGATATAGTACTTCAGTAGGGGTTCTATTTCCACCCATGGCAAGTGTGGATGTTTGTGTGCATGTTACTTTGTCTGTGTAGGGAGCAATGCTTTTTAGGCTAGTTGCACTCACTACAAATCAAATGCCCTACTTTGGCAAGCCTGCTCTCATTCACTTTGAAATACACCTTTGGGAAAGATGTAGCCCAGTAATATCTGTGGTGCGTCCTATAGCAGTGTAATGCTGTAGTGTGATATAGCACTTTGGTAGGGGTTCTATTCCCACACATGACAAGTGTGGATGTTTGTGTGTGTGTTTCTATGTCTGTGTCGGGAGCAATGCTATTTAGGCTAGCCACACTCACTACAATTCAAATGCCCTACTTTGGCAAGCCTGCTGATGTCAGTCACTGTGAAATACACCTTCGGGGAAGAAGTACTCCAGTAATCTCCATAGCATGTCCTATAACTGTGGAATGTTGTAGTATAATAAACTAGTTAGGTAGGACTTCTAATCCCAGACATGGCAGGTGTGTGTGTGTGTGTGTGTGTGTGTGTGTGTGTGTGTGTGTGTGTGTGTGTGTGTGTGTGTGTGTGTGTGTGTGTGTGTGTGTGTGATTCGTATCCTGTGTGGATGTGGCTGTGAGTGTGTAACAACTGGACTCATTGTGGAGTCGGTTTTGCAAATTTCTGATATGGTGACCCTATTATATATCACAATGTCCACCTTACAAGGATAACAGATGTGAAATAGCCAAAAGGCTGGGATGGCAATCCATACCCCTACATGTGACATCAAGGCCTGGTGAACAAAGGTAGCAACCCTTGTATTACACAGAGAACACTCTCAACCCATGTCTCATACACAAACACACTTGCCTAGGCAACAACTGCTAAGTTGGTAGCACCCTGCATGTTGCCCACAGATAGTAACCATTGTGTGATTGCAGTGGGCTACAGAAGGCATGGTACCCTATCCATCAGTACAATACGCATGTACATGCAGACAATGTGCCTTCACTATGCTCCCCACTGGACACCTACAACACCTGTGGTGCCATCAAATGTGACCCACAAAGGACATACCATGCCTGATACATATGCCATGTATGGACAGATGCCACTGACACCAGGGAATACCTGTATCATGCTATCAATGTACGTGTGGGGTCAACCTGCTGTCCATTACCTGTTCTCAGCACATGAGGCCAAGACAGGCACATCTGATTAAAACAATCTGTGTACACAACATGGGTCAGACACCCCAGGTACCTGCCTCTCTTACTCCCTCTCTGGTGGATGTGAAGAACTGCACCTGCTTTGCTTAGGCAGCAGCATATATTTTGTAAGTGATGCTCATGATCAGCTGGTGGCCTCTGCATGAATTGCAACATCCTCTAGCTGATTGCATGTGGAACAGCTATGGTAACATTCCCATAGCCAATTATATGGAAAAACACTCCAATACCTAGGAACATCATGTAAGTGTTGGGCCTTTTCATTCACTGTGAGCAGGACCCAGATCTGGTGTTTGGCAAACAGTGTCAGAGATGGAGTGGGGATTTACCTCTAACAACGTACACTGTGGAAACAGGCCAACACACAGGAAGGGGATGTGCCTGACATGACTACAGAATGTAAGTGTTGCTATTCTGCATTTGAAGTAATGGTGGTTTAACGGGGGGGGGGGATATGGCTGGTCTATATGTTTTAATACCTGTCATGACAGTGCTATGTTTTTGAGGAAACCCCCATCTGTAGGGTCATCTGCAGACTGGGCAGTGTGTGGTGCCTTTTGTTTCTTGTGTTACTCACAGAGCATCTATCTGAGAACTGCAGAAGCATAGTGTAAGGATTGCAGTCAGTACATGGTGACAGCCATGAGAGTTACTGACTTCATATTTCTCATAGGACATATGTCACAACAAACACTGTTACAACCGTAAATGTATGAGGTTATCACAGCAACATGTCAACATTGGCCCTGTGTTTGTGCCTCCAGCCACAACTCTGACAACCTTTGTACATATGTCATGCAGTAAGAGGTGCATATGTTCTGTAAACCATAATGCATTGACATCATATAGGTTTATAGGTTCATAGGTTTATACTAGGCTATCTGCCCTAAGGCATTTTTATGCCTAGCCCAAATTTTTGTGGCTTACGCCACCCCTTATATGAAAAAATACTGTGCCCATTAGTTTGTTGTGCCTCTGTCCAGCAGTGACACAGAGATGATTCCTGGTAAACCCACGATCTCCCATCCACAGGTCAAGATTTCTCTTGAATAGAGCCAGCGAGGTGCTCTGCCTCACATGGACCGGGATTTTATTCCACAGCATAGGGAGTCTCTGAGTGATAAATCTATCCCTCCAGCACGTCCTATTTATATCCGTGCTAAGGTTTAAGTTGCTTGCTCTAGTGGTTTTGGTGGATTTGGATTTTTTTGAGGTGGAGCATGTCCATTAATTCCGGGTTGGACATGGCCTTGTATGTCAGGCACATGTCACCTCTGAGCAGACGGTATGTGACTGAATAGAGCTGGAGTTTCTTCAATCTGGCAGCATATGACAGATTTTGGAGTCCCTTTATCCTTTTGGTGAGGAACTTTTGGGGTCTCTCCAATTGCTGCAGATGTCGGGTGAGATACATCCCGAATGGGGCATTGTACTCGATCATTGGTCTGATAAGTGAAGAGTACAGGGGAACAATGACCTCACTAGATCTGGATGTGAATCCCTTCATGATCAGGTGGGCAATGTAGAAGGTCTTTCTAACCACTTTAGCAATGTGAGTGTCAAAAGAAAGGCCACTGTCAACCTGGGTCCCCAGGTCCCTGATAACCTCTTCTGTGCTTAGTGGATTGCCACCTATATGGTAGCTTGGGGTTACCTTGTTTTTCCCGAAGGGTATGACTATACATTTTTTGGCGTTTAACTTCAGGCCATGGCTCTGGCACCAGCTATCTGTTTCCGTGAGTCCCTTCTGAAGGATATCCATGTCCGATGCACTTTCCACTATGGCGCCCAGTTTGCAGTCGTCTGCAAACTTTGTCAGCCAAAGTCCTCCCATGTTGGCCTGTACTTCTGAGAAGTAGATGCCGAACAATAGGGGGCTAAGGACCGAGCCCTGTGGGACACCACTTGTGATCAGCTTGGAGTCTGACATAGCACCAGCAACTCTAACCCTGTGGGTCCTGTCCTTAAGCCAGTTTGCAACCCATCTTGTGACATATGGGTTTACATTTAAGCTGGTAAGTTTTTCTACAATACCCGAGTGGGGTATTGTGTCAAAAGCCTTTGTAAGGTCAAGGTAGGCTGTATGGACTGCCTTTCCCTCATCAATGGCCTTGGTGACTGTTTCGAAGAAGTCGACCAAGTTCAAAAGGCATGATCTTCCCTTGACGCCGGTTAAACTGGGTCGGGTCCAATGTCTGCAAGTACCCTATATCTTTGTTTATGAGCTCCATTATGATCCTCTCCATAGCTTTGCAGACTAGACTTGTTAAGCTTATGGGGCGGTAATTACCAGGGTCCGTAGAGGCACCGCCTTTGTGGAGTGGGACCACAGTTGCCATACGCCACTCCTTGGGCACGTATCCTGTGGTAAGGCTGAGATTAAACAGCTGCCTTATGTGCGGGTTTAATTACTCATTTAGCTCATGTAGCACACAGCCGGGGACACCATCCGGTCCCATTGATGCTGTGTTTTTAGCTTTAGAGAGAGCAGCTTTCACCTGTACATTTGAGATGTCTGGGAGGCTACACTCCGCTGGGATAGTTATCTCTCCTTTAGGGGGGGAGAGGGGGGTGAAGTTTGCACTGAACCTGTCTGCCAGTATGTTGGCAATGTCTGTGGGTTCAGTGATTTTTGTATCATTTTGGACTAATTCTGTGCATATCTGGGAGTTTCCACCCAGGTTCCTAACATAGCTGAAAAAGGCCTTATGATTGTCCTTTGAATCCATGGCAATTTTTCTCTCAAAATTGGCCTTAGTTGATTTTATGAGTGCTCGTATTTTATTACTAATAATGATCAGGGGTGACTTCCCTTTTATGGATTTTGTTCTATCATGTAATAGCTTTCTCCTCTTATTGTAAAGTTTGTTAATGGCTAGGGTCCACCAGACTGGATGTTTGCCCTTTGTGGAAGGAGTCTTGGTTTTATTTGAGATTGCCTGATCCATGCAGTCCTGGAGGTGTTCATAGAAGGCATTTGTAAGGGCTTCCGCAGCTTGGGTTGTGGTTTCCACTGGCTCAGGGGCCTTGAAGGATACCACACCAGTCTTGAGTAGTGTGAAGGTTGCTTTAGAGAAGTTCTTCACTGTGGTCTTTTTTGTTTGGGGGGCGGATGTGGATTTCAGTGAGATTAGTTTATGATCAGATCTCACCAATGAGGGATATACTTCGGTGTGGAGCATTTTGTCCCCATGTTTGTGATAATGAGATCTAGTATATTTTCTCCTCTCATGGGAACAGTGACTAGCTGTTCCATGGCATTTGAATTTATGAACTCCAGGAACCGTTGGGCTAGAAAGTTAGGGCTTGAGTAATGTTCCCAGTCTATATTCAGGTAGTTGAAGTCACCCAATATGATGGTGTTTGAGATACATTTATACCCTCCAGTGTCTTCAGGAAGGCTGTGTGGGGTTCCTGAGTTTGAGAGGGTGGCCTGTAGCATGCTACAATTTGTAGAGCAGTTTTGCCTATGGTTAGTTGCACCTGGATGGTTTCCGAGCTTAGTGCATTGCCACCAACCTGGAGGTGTGGGTATCCTTTATGAATATGGATACACCCCTCCTTTTGTGGTGTGGTCCGGTTTTGGGGCTGGAACGCATGATATGACGTAGAACCTAATTGTGCCGTGGTGCACTCAGGAGCCTTGAACCAGGTTTCAGTTACAGCACAGACATCGATGTTCTCCATACTGAGAAGGGCCTTGAGTGCGTGCATTTTGAGATTTAGACTTCTGGCATTGAGCAGCATTACCCTCAGTTTCTTCCCATATTTGTTTTCTAGGGTGGTAGGTTTAGAATTTGAGCCTTGCCTAAAAAGGGCACTATGGGGTGGCAAGAGCCTTAGCCAATATCCGGAATCCCAGGGTAACAGGTGCAAGCCGTCCTCATGAAGCAGCGTGGCTTGTCAAGCATGTCATCCCAGGCAGACAGATACTGGATCCCCTTTGAATGACACCAGACATTAAGCCAATTGTTAAAGCTGATCATCTTGTCTCTATATTGTGGCATCATTCTTGGTGAAGGAAGGATACTGCTCAGGGTCAGGGTCATACCTGCCTGGGCTACATAATCAGAGAGCTCCTCTATGTCTCTTTTCATGTAGTCCAGGGAGGTACATCTTAGGTCGTTCACACCAGCATGGACAATGACTGTGTCATATTTGTACTTGCCGTGGAGTGACCCGAGTGCTTGTGTTATGTGGCGGATTCTAGCCCGATAGGCAGCTTACTGTGACCTCTCCTTGTTCAGCCTGGTGAGTGGGACAGTGTGTCTGACTATGGAGTCACCTATGACAAGTATGTTTGGTGTTGTATTTGGCCTTAAGGGCTGTGACTGCTTTGCACACTGCTTTTATGGTTTATGTGTTGCTTGTGGGGTGTCTTGAGGTAGCAGTTGTTTGGGTGTCTGCTTTGGAGGCCTCTGCTGTTTAGGTAAATTTTTACTCAGAGCCTCCGAGTATGTCTTTGTGTGTTTATGTGTTTGATTCAGTAGTGTGGTAGCATTATGTGAGGCTGGTTTTGTGGTGTGTGTAGTTGCCTTCTCTTCCTGTCTGGTCTTGCCAGTCCTGAGTTGAGAAAGCTCAGCCTCCAGTTTGGCTAAATAGCTGCATCTCTCGCAAGTATTTGTGTTATGTGGGAGCAGGAGAGGGTTGTCTGCGTACATGAGGCAGTTATAACATTGCTTCAAGATTCCCAGATTCACCAGCTGGACCGGAGATGAGATTGACAACTGACCTTTGGACATGCTAGAATAATATTGGGAATTCCTTAATAATTGAAAACAAGGGCCAGTGGGGAGTGAGGGTGTAGTGCTTTTAATTTTTAGTGCTGACTTATATAATTGCTTTAGTGAGCAAGTGCCAGGTAACTTGAGTGCAATGTGTTACAAGTAACTAAATGGAAAAATGACAAACAGTAACTTTTTCAAGTGAAACAAGGAAATAAGTACAGTAAGCAATGCAGATATCACTAGTGATCCACAGAAGTGCTGAGAAGCTGCGTATTAGGTGGAATTAGCTTCTAGGGAAATAACAAGCAAACAAACAACAAGCATATAAACAAAGCTAGATTCAGCAGGCCTGGATCTAGTCTATGCTAGAGCAAACAAGGTGTACCAATTTCAGTAAGATACAGTTCAAATATTCAGGCACTATAAACCCTTAACCAGAAATTCCCAGCTCAGAAGGGCAGAGTCCAGCCTCTTCTCCCACAAGAGTGCAGACCACGAACCTTCTTAATGTAAAATAACTGGCCTGAAGCCCAAGTGCCTAAACCAGAACTAATACACTTGGACACTGGGCTCTCAATCAGCAGTTCCCAACTTAGAAGGATGAACGCTACCTGTCCTGCCACCACAGTGCTTGCCACAAACCTTCCTAATGTAAAACAACTGGTCTGAAGCCCAAGTGCTTAATCTGATAACAAGCCAGTGAGATATCAGACTGCTACACATGTTATAGATAGTAGGGGTTATATTTGAGGACATAACCTGGGCATTCTGTGGTCATATGTACAGTACTGAGGTCAGAGCACTTATGGTGATTGTCAACAGCATGTGTATTGTGAATATGTACCTTGGCCTGTGTACTGACTGTGGTAGATTTCATTGTTCTTGGTCCTGTTCTGTCTGATGTTACATGCTGCTCTAGTGTATGTTATGCTATTGGCTTACATGTTTGTAGGGCCAAACACACACATGTCCCATACCCCAGATATGTAGTGGCCCAGTATATGTAGGGTTAGTGACAAGCCATCAAAAGGGGTATTCACAAAAGATACATATATATATATATATATATATATATATATATATATATATATGTGTGTGTGTGTGTGTGTGTGTGTGTGTGTGTGTGTGTGTATATATATATATATATATATATATATATATATATATATATATATATATATATACGAAGAGATGTACACATGGCCATATATATGTTGCACTATACAGATGTGTATACAGATATATGTAGGAATATACATGTATGTACATGTAGACATATATCAACCTATTATATGTATATATCCATATTCCTGTCATGTTTAAACCTCATGGTTGTGTATACCCTCCCAGATGTATCTCACCGTATGTATCTGCTATGTGTACATTATGATAAAACAACATATGTGATGCAACAGTCATATTAATAACAAGTACTACACAATTGTGGAAGTAAACGCAATTGTTCAATACTAATCAATATGTGTATTGATAGATATATTGGAAAAACAACAGCTGTCTTCACAGTGGTCATGGTGAGTGGTTAAGTGTTGTAGCTATAGTGTACAGGGTCCTGGGTTCAAGACCTGCAAGGGCTGTTCATTTTGTTGCTGGGTAGAACAAAGGCTGTTGGATACAGAGTGGTTAAGGCAGCTTTGAGCAGCTTTAAGTGTGTTTGCGTGGGTTTGCATGAAGCTAAGTGGTGCTAAGATATGGGTAAACGTACGGGTGCTTACACAGTGTAGGCTTTGCTTACCAGTGTGCAAATCGGCTTAGCTGTTATATTGCAGCAATGTTCATACCTGCTAAGTATGGCTTAGCCCTGGTAACCAGTTCACACCACCCAGTCTGATAACATAGCAGGGTAATGACATCTGTAATAAGTGTATGTAATGCCATGTACAATACATGCGCCTATGTGCTGTCATTACAGTAGCGAGAGGTGTGGGTGTCATGTCTGGGACACAGACATATATGAGGCCTGTACAGCACTGTTATCCATGTGCATGTGTTACATACAGGGGTAGTAGCACAGGGCACATGCTGTCACACTGGCATGTAGTGTATCATGACAGTACTAGTGTTGACAGTGCTTACCCAGGCAAGAGTAGAGTGCTAAATGTAGTACTGACAACAGGCAGACCTGCAGGCATAGCTGGACTCTGAGGCCTCCCTGTTGTATCCCTAGTGTGTGAGCTGTGTCACAGTATATAACCCCTACTGGATAATGATCTGACATGTGGAATGCAACTGTAGACTACCATCTGTACAGCACATGTTAGTGAGGGCTTCTGACATGTAGTTATGGCATACATATTGTTGTCAAATGTCTATCTGTCAACACTTTCATCCTACTGCATAGCTGCTTGCCAAGCTGATGACTGTCAGTCCCTGTACAGATGTGCAGATGGCAGGCATCCAGCTAGGATATGTTCAGGCAACTTAAGCTTGATTGACACTGACATGTCTGGCCAGCTGTGTAAGAACTGGCACATATATGAGACAACACCCTGTACGCACCACATGCCATGGGTACCTCCACTACACTACCACAGTCAACAGAACATGCTTGGGTACAGGTCTCCATCACAGACACTAACCATGTGTTGTAATACATGTTGCATACATGTCAACTTGATCACCTTAGTGGCCATGTGCAGGAGGCACTTGGAGGATTGGCTGATGCATGTCATCTCACCCTGAGGGTCACCACAGTAGTGTCTGTCGATAGATTGCCTGCTGCCACATGGCAGGTGGCAGGATACCACTGTACACACATCCCCTACACAACCCATCTCTCCTTGGACAATAGCTAGGTACACAGCTATGACCACCTGCAGTGATGCACCGCAGTACTTTAACATGTGTATGTGTGCATTACTGAGTATAGCAGTTTCTGGGTGTTAGCGCATCTGTACTTGGGAATTCCATGAGGGCCTTCACAGCAACCACAACACCCATTGCCATAGTCAGTTTGTGGCTGCTGCTGTATGGGACATTACATGTACCTTGTTAAGCTCCTCTCCATATTGTCTACATGAGCCTTGCAGTACCAGCACAACAGTGTTGTACAAATGGGTTGATAGGCATGGGATACCCATTGAGTTCTGGCAAGTGTGTGTATGTGTGCAGGTCCATTTATCTTTAGGATACTGCATTCCGAGGCCACATACTCCTATTACAATACCCATTGCCACACAGTAGTACAGATATTGTTGTTGCTGCCCATAGCTGAGGCATGACAATGCAACACCCTACTATGCCTGTGGCATGTGCATTAGATGCATATCCCTGTTGTCCCACTGTTGGGATATACAATGGGTTGTATCGCAGTCGTGGGCAATGTGTGATGATGGGTATGTCAGAGTGTCATCATGGGTTTCAGGGAGTACAATATCCACTGCGGGATGTGGGTGCTGTGTACACTGTCATTACACCATGGTACACCTGGTATATGTCCCATGTGCCACTTTATGGTTACCACTGTCACCATCAACCATACAGGTAACTGATGCCACAATCCAGGCCAGTTATGCATGTGCTGTGTGCAGCCTGCCTGTAACATATTGGACACACGGTCAAGTTAGTTAGCAGTGATAGGCCCAGGTCTCTCAGAAGTGTCTTACTGTTATGTGTCTGTTAATGTGTATATGAAGGTATTTCACACTATGTATTGTCCATATGCACCCATTAAATCCCCCATTAGCCTACTGTACATGTCTGGGGATGTTCTGTATGTAACATGTAACCTGGAACGCACCTCACCCTAAACGCTGTGTGGTTTGTGCAATGAAAGCCACACACTTCAGTATCACTACATACCTAGGTAGGGGTCTAGTCCCAGTGTTGCCAAGTAAGAGTGTGCATGTATGTGGATGGTTCTACATCAGGTTGCAGATTATACACCTCCCAACGGGTCACCTGTCCATGTGGCACAGGCAATAACTGTTATACAAACCTGTGACATATGTTCAACTGTACTCCAGATATGTCACAGCCATGGTGTCACCACAGTGCCATACCCCATTGTGGAATATGACTGCAGACCAACCTCATGCTGCCACATGTACACCTAAAACACAAATGGATAACACTATAGAGACCACAATCAACCAGTGTTACTAACAGCTATAATGCATCATTGCTGGACGGCTACACTACCTAACATATATGCATTACACTTTACTCCTGACAACATGTTACACTGCAGTACTTTGGTACACTGTAGTACAGTCACCGTATGCATCAGAACCATATTAGCCTGTCCCTGCATCGATGGTATGGATGACAGGCATGTGGTACAGATATTATCATTTGCACAGGGTGTGTTGTTGGTTTGCCAGAGGCCGAGGGTGAGCCATACATTTGACACCATGTGTGTGGGTGAGGGGTGTAATGAGGTGAACTGGATGTGGTGATGTGGTGTGTGCAGGTATGGAATTGCCCTAGGTGTGTTCGTATAGTGTGTAGGTATGTATGCACACAGTTCTGCCATGTGGCTGCCCTACACAGGTGTTTATGGATAGCTGCAGACCATACCTGGCAGGGTGTGCAGTTCACTGCCTCCAGCCATGGACATGTGGACTGTGCCTGCCAGGGGTTCCATGGGCATGTCCAGGTACAGGCCTCAATGTACTACTCTCCCCTGATGATTACAGATGTCCACTGGTACTAGGTCCCTCCTGGGACTGGCCAGGACCACGTGCTCGTGGCCTGCTGTGGTGTGGTGTGGTGTGGACAGCACCCCCCCCACAGTTCTGGGGCTGGTACTGCCACTACGGGAGCCCCTTGGTGTCCTATCACGTCCATGTTGACTGCCAGCTGTTGGCATTGCTGGCCTACATCCACGCGGCCACCAACGCACTCCCCCCACACGTTCAAGCACGGACAAACCATGATCGATGAGGTCCATCATCTCACCAGACCATCTATCCATGAGCTCAGTATGCACACGGATGGCACCAGACAGCTCATGGAAGTTGCTGCTTGCAGATGTGAAAGCAGCGCTCTGCAGCCTCAGACCCTCTCTGGTGTAACGTTCCATATGTGCCTGCACAGCTATTACAGCCTGAAACATACGCCTGCTGGTACCAGTTGTGTCGCGTCTGCCAGGGGCATGATGACCAGCGGCCCTACCAGGAGCACCCTGGGACATCTACCTATGTGGTGCCCAGCCAGACATCCGACTATGCCTGCTGCGACCAGACACAATAGGCATGGCTGCCACACTTTCCTGTGCACTGCCACCAAATGCCAGCTGTCCCTTTGCTATGGCCACTGGTGATGGGGAATGTATAGGAACTGAAACTGTGTGTAGGGTTGGGGGGGGCTAAAGGGGGGATGTCAAATGATGGTGCTGTTTCGGCCCCTGAGAACCCCACCTGTGCCTTAACAGTACTATCATCATCTTCAGTGTCTGTATGGACACCAACATCAGATTGCATGCAGGTGGGACCCTGACCCACCTCGCCACCTGTGGGGGGAAACAATAAACGCACTTTAAGACCTGTACAGCATTGTATAACATTCCACACACACACACACACACACACACACACACACACACACACACACACACACACACACACACACACACACACTCCACCTTAATACCTACCTGTCCATGACTTTACAGACAGTCCGATGTATATTCCCATGCATTCTCCATCCTGCATCACACTTGGTAATATACATTCATTGATACCACTCATTAACACATCATTCCTCTTAAATGCCTAGACAAGTGATCACAACACAAGACCTGTTACTCCATTACCTCCCTAACCTGAGTGGGGTGGTTTTACATGGCCTCACTGCTGTCATTCAGTGTTCACCCTGTATGTCTGGACATCATGAGCATGGCCCCTATATGTGAGGGGCTACTATGTTCACTCCATAATATCACCCACTGGAGTGTCATGTGTATGTATTGCTCAGTACATGCCAGATATGCTGCAAAATCCGCCTATCACGTGACAACTGTAATATACGGATATCCTCCCTGGTGTTGTCTAGTAATTCTCCAATGCATTTGTAGTGCTGCATACGTGGGTTGTCAGTCACCTCTCTGCTGAATGCGATATTAAGGGTATACTTGGTGTCTACCTTCCCTCTCAAGGCCTGTTCCATGCTACAGACCTTTTTATACTATCAGCTTTCCTGTAATTACATACATGACAAGTATTCCTGGTGTGTCATGTGGCAGTCCATGTCCATGTACTACACGATCCCAGAAGGAGGTACTGCTGTATGAAGAGCCCCACAATCACACTTGTGCATACATGGACATCCACACAAACACACACACATGCACACATGCATCCTGCATACATCAACCTCCCTCCACTTCACCATAGTGACCGTACAAACAAATTAACCACCCACAAGGATGCACACACACACACACACACACACACACACACACACACACACACACACACACACACACACACACACACACGCACACACACATAATGTTGAGGTTGCACAATGATAGTACACACAGTCCTCCTCTTACCCATCTGTCAACATGCATAACATATGGTACACAACAGGATGCAGTGCAGCTATAGTCAATCCATGCTAGAAACAGTATACATGTGTGTGATGCATATGCTGTGTTACTAGGTGATGCCCCATCCCCTGGATACCACTGCACCCATGTACATAGTATTGCTGTGCACCTGTTCTGCCCCCTGCCATGTACTGTGCACCACACCTCACAGGTGTACAACCCATTGCTGAATGTGCAGTATTGTGTCAGTTATTTCAGCTTTAATGCTCACAGCCCCTATACTTTTCAGCAACACATACCTGGGATGATATGTGGAGAGATGTCATTTGTGAATGCCTGATGTCTGATTTACAGCTCTCAACATCAGTGGACCATCTATGACCAATCCAATAATATTACACTGACAACCATCAGAACATACCATGGCTATGGGGAGTGTACACACCCTTATTGATATGACACACCCTTCTTTGATCTGCCATGGGACCACATCACCACATATATTAACAGTACATGAGCCCGATATGTTACATATGTCCTGTACTTTCACATGCAGTGTCTACGTAATGTGTCAGGTGTGCGGATGCTGACAGTGATGCATACACTCCATGTGGGCATATGTATGCGCACCCTTATCATGATGGTTTGTTGCACCTATTGTTATGTGTAATACAGCAGTCACTACTCCTGGCAGGGGTATACTAGCATGGGCAATCTGCATTTGCCAGTGTATGTTCAGTCTGCCCTACACATGTCCTTCTAATCTGCATGATTGCAAGGTCTACTCATGTAACTCAAGTAGATAGTAACCTCTCCTTTGACAATCACATTGCCAAAGTGGTTAGAAAAACCTTCTATATAGCCCACCTAATCATGAAAGGGTTCACATCTAGATCAAGAGAGGTCATAGTGCCCCTCTACTCATCGCTCATCAGGCCCATAATTGAGTACAATGCCCCATTTGGGATGTACCTTACCCGACACCTGCAATAGCTGGAGAGACCTCAAAAATACCTCACCAAGAGGATTGTGGGCCTCAAACAGATGCCCTATGCAGCTCGACTAAAGAAACTCCAGCTCTACTCAGTTGCTTACCGCCTACTCAGAGGTGGTCTCTGCCTGACATACAAGGCCATGTCTAACCCAGAATTGTTGGACATGCTCCACCTCAAGAAAAACTGATCCATTAGAGCTACACGCTCCAGGGATTTAAACCTTAGCACAACAATAAATAGGACATGCTGGAGGGATAGAGTCATATCCCAAAGGCTTCCCATGCTCTGGAATAGAATCCCAGTCCATGTTAGGCAGAGCCCCTCGCTGACCCTCTTCAAGAGAAATCTTGATGAGTGAATGGGAAATCATAAATTTGCTCCTGGGATCACTTCTATGGCCCTGCTGGACAGATGCTTAGGAATCTAGTCAAAAAGGGAGGTGAACGCCAACACATTCTGGCTAGGCTTATAAATGCCCTAGGGCAGATAGCCTGGTACCTATCTATGAACCTATGAACCTATGTGCACATCCCTTGGTGTTAACACACTGCCATCACTATTGCTGTGGGGGTAGGGTTACATCTGCCAAAGTTTCTGAATCTGACTATGTGCAGATACAGCCATTCTTAGCATCCTTATGATCCCTGCTGCAGTGCACTGGTGTGTCATGCTGACACCCCCCCACTTTCAGACTGTTTGCAGATGCTTGACAAGTAAAGCCTACATGTGTCAGTTTGCATTGTCCCATACACGGAACACCACATGTTACAGCCTAGTCCCAGTTGATAATGTGGACCACAGTAATATGTTATGCCATAGAGTAACTCTGCAATGGTTGCCATTGTCCTACAGGTATATACACTGGTGTTGCACTGTATACAGGTGATGTTTCAAACATGCCCCTATTGTAGGCCATGTCTCCCACCATTATGTTACTCTATGTGGACACATTCCACAATGACAGGATGTTAGTTATCTTGCAGGTGTCTGACATACCCTTCCAATACCCCATCATGGTCACCACTGTGAAGCTGTGCATTTAACAGCAACAATACGTACACATGTACAGCATGCATTCTGGGTAGGTGTGTTAGATGTATGCATGGAATATACCATAGCCATTACATGCCTGGTGTATCAGCAAGCATCAATATAAACCATACTCACCAACTACAGGCTGCAGCCTTGGTGGTATACCAGAGGGACCTACATAAGAGGGTGAGAGATGCAAAGTTAGTGGCCACACCTGTGGCATTGCTACAGGGTGGGTGCAGCATTACAATACAGCAACAGTACATGTCCACAATACTACCACATATGCACATCTGTTTATCACTACTATGCAGCAACAAACTATATCTATGATATGTCAGATATGCATGATCTACCTGTACAGATGCGGATGTATACGCATCAGTGGTCTACTGATGTGTCATGGGGCCTTACCTGCACACTCCTCAGCCAGTGTGTGGGTAGCACCCAACTCCACTATGGTGTCCAGCAGTTGTTGGCTATGCAGACGGGCAGGTGCGACGAGGCTGGCTAGGAGCTCCTCCATACATGTCGGGGGTGGATGGCATGAACCCCCCTGTTGCAAGATGATCTCCCTGGACTGCAGCAGCATACTGATGGGCATTGCGATGCAAGTCAGAACAGTGATGCTGGACCTGTTCATAACTGCGGTTGTGCAGTCTGACATCATTGAACCTGTGGAGTAGGTCATTCAACAGGCCGGTCCGCTCCTGCTGCTCATGGGTGGCCTGGCCAAACAAGACAGGGAAGTGCTGGATTAGGTGGTTTATCACAATGTCATTCTCAGCAGCTAAGGAAGCCTGAAGCCTTCCATGTGACATCTTGCCTAAAAGATATAAAGATGGAAAGAGGGGTGAGCAAGTCATGCAGCAAGGTCACCACAGTTCGTAATACATATCACTGTCACTTCCCCACCATATCAGTGAATACAAACTGTACACACAACTCAATAGGTATGGCTACAGCTTACCTACCAGTGGGACAGATATTGTATTGTACCAGACAGTGCAATGTGTTTGTAGCCATGTTCCCTGTGTGGACACTATCATTGCTGGCCTGTTACAGACTATTCACTTGCATGCCATTGTCAGGGCCACTATGGTTCCATATATGCCTGTGGTATGCTTGCTATGTGATTGCTGCACATCTGACATTCTGTGTTATTGGGGATATATATGAATGCTGTTGGACATGTTCCAGGATTGTGTAGACTATTACTACCCACATATGTTCTATAACAGTGACACAATAGCATGTTTATGTACTATTGGCCAGCAGAACCACCTCTCCAAACTCATTTTCCCATGTTACCAGGCCACATCACATGTGGGACCCACCCTGGAGCCTCCTCATGTATTGGTCCAGCAATACCTTTAGGTAGAACCAACTCAGGGGATGTTATCCCCCCATAGGCACACACAGACATGATCTTGTCTCCCAAGTTCAGGTCCAAGGTCTGTTCCATAACGGGCTCCACAGACACATTTGGGATGTGCTACATCATCTTGAGGCACTCAGTACACATTCACAGGGTCCACATGCTCCTCCTGCTCAGCCTCCAGGCCAGGCACCTTCAGGACATGGACTGCTGTTGTGAGTAGCAGTGGGTGGGAGGCTTGTTCCCATTGTGTCCATATTGGGGCACATGGGGCTTCCAAATCACAGACCACACACAGCATCCAGGGTGTTTACCCACCACGTGTGTCAAATACTACCCCTGTAGGCTGTCCTCTAAATCTACCAACCCTGGCCACCTCCACAACTATACCTGGCATACTTCCCTATATTCCCATTCCATACTTCACAGACAAGGACAATGTGGTTCTAACAAGGGGGTTCACATGTGACGTACCCATCAATTATGCACACACTGACAACTGTAGATATCTGTGTGCGTTGCTATGTGTGCTGTTCCCTCACACATAGCATGCAGCACTGTGGTGGTAATATAGGGGGCATGTGTTTATATACATATATGTTTGTGTGTGTGTGTTTGTGTATGTGTAGTCATGTGCATATAGGTATATATATCTATATATGTGTAGATATATATGATGTATATATGTGTCTATATATATGTCTACACATCGGTATCTGTATATTTGTGGACATACACACACATATATATATATATATATATATATATATATATGTACACATATGCATACCTATATATGGGGGTACATTCAGACATCAGTCCACAATCTCACAACACCTTCCTGCACAGCTGCACTGTTCTGCCTTGCTACAACACATACAGGTGCCACATATGGACATAGCCTGACATTAGGGGGGTATATGTAAGGCCAGATTGCAGGTAACCCTATTACACACCTATGGCATTACAGCATGCTACAATACAGGTTAACCTGAGTATCCTGCAAGATGTGGGCTGTGGAACCCACGTGTCCATTATTATGGCATTACTTCCACCTCCAGCTATTGGCGACAGTAATATACATGCTTCTCATTATGCAACACACACTATGATGGCTTACATCTTATCAGTCAGTGCTGCTCTGCACAGCTGACGTGTATGGCCCACTACCCACAGAGACAGACTCTATTGTCCTTAGCAGTTGTGCAGCTGAACATCATTACAACAACACCTGATGGCACATATAAATCATTCCACATCATCTATCGCATTAGTATGGACCAAGTACTAAAGTCAATTACATTCACATACCTGTTGTGGGAATAATGTCTCTTCTGGATAGTTTGCTGGATCTCTCTCTCTCTCTCTCGCTCTCTCTCTCTCTCTCTCTCTCTCCCTCTCTCTCCCTCTCTCTTTCTCTCTCTCTCTCTCATGCATTGAGATGCTTTGACTAGATTGCAGCATGGATTTTGTAGATGATGCAGATAATCAGGTGATGGCCTTTGCACCAGTCGGTGTCCTCCACTTCCTACCTGCATGCTGTGTAGTCCTTCCAATTACCACTGTCATGGCAACCAACTACTATAAATCCCTACATCATGTGGGTGTGGTCCCTTTACCTTTCCCATATGTTGGACATCCTTACTGTGTGGGGGCAGCAGTGTTACAGACAGCAGGTAGCAATATCTCTTACATATTTGTAGGAGGTTCCAGAACTACAGACAGAGTGTGAGTACTGTTGTTGTATGCATTGTATAGCACCAGTGTTACAGGGTTTGTGTGTACATACTAGTTTAACTTGGAATGCAGTCTGTCTGCATAGCTCTCAACTGTGGGCCTATCCACTTGATGGCCAGAGGTGTGCCTATTATGTTTTGTCTGTCCACCACACAGGTCTTGTGTCAGTGGCATCAGTAGCTACATCCATTTCTGTTTCTAACTTCATATTCCTGACTAAGGGTATGTTGCAGACTATCCTGTAAAACCATCAACTTGCTTAGTGTGTGACAACAGTATTTCACATATGGGCCTGTGTTCCAGCCTCTGTCCTCCACCTACATACCAGGCTTTGTCAATATCACATGCTGTCAGGGGTTGTTATGTAGTGGGCTGTGAGTATGTCATGCTGCCATTCCTGCCATCAGTCCACTGCTGTTGTGGCCCCCACACATATTGTGGGGATGGGTCCATATATGTGTGGGCTTCATCTACACAATACATGTGTGCCCTTATGCACTCCAGGGGCCAGTGTATGTAACATCGGTATATGGCCCTGTATCATTCAGTCTATGGAGGGATGCACCATATCTAACCTAGGCTGTTACAACATGTGAGGGTATCAGGGGTAAGCTGCCTTAAGGTATCTGGATGTACATTACCATACAGTTCACCTTGGGTAATTGCAGGCCTACTGCTTCCTGCCATACAGACTGTTCTGTTTGTCAGTGTGATTGTGATGGTGTCAGTTATGCCTTATTATGTAACAGATACATCCCATTGTGTCAGCTGAGGTCTTTACCCCCTAGGGATTGTGTATAGAGTGTAGACAGAGGCTGCTGGACTATACATCTGCATTATTTACTGTTGATTGATTGTTATCCTGTGGCCCAGTCTGTCTTTACTATTGTACTACTTGAAGGCCTCGGTCTGGACAGCAACACATGTAAACCTTTCCAGACTGCTGTATTAATATAACTGTTTCACAGTTGCATTACACTGTTTATATGTATGTCAGAGTCTAAACAGCTATGACATGGCATATACAACTGTAATAGTATACAAATAAAGTTTTCCCATGTATGCAAACCTGTGTGTGGTGTTACATCCTTTGACCTCTCTGTGGGTATATGTTGCAGGCAGCAGTTGGTCATTTGTATGGGTGGCTCATACAGTGTCCATTTGGTAAGGTGGCAACTGTAGGCATAGTGGCTGTTCCGTATTGTGTGCACTTTCTACATATGTATCTTCCTATACATATCTCTGTGTGTGTATGTGTAGTTACAGATTCACTTCATAACATTGAAATATCAAAATACTGAAACTCAAAACACTGAAACCAAAATACTGAAAGCTCAAAATACTGAATACTCAAAATACTGAAACTCAAAATACTGAAAACACATATTATCTCGGCAAACAACATAAATCATAACAATTTCTACCAAATATATGCAGGGGCAAGCCCCTGCACTTCATGTGGGGCTTCACCCCCTGCTAATTAAATATATCAACTCCAAGATTGCACATAGTGTAGTTAAGTGCAATCTTGGAGTAGATATATATAATTAGCAGGGGGTGTGGGGGGGGTGCAGCCCCCCACGTGGGGGGTGCAGGGGGCTTGCCCCCCTGCATATATTTGGTAGAAATTGCTATGATTTATGTTGTTTAAGCTGAGTTTACGCATAATATGTGTTTTCAGTATTTTGAGTTTCAGTATTTTGAGTATTCAGTATTTTGAGCTTTCAGTATTTTGGTCTTCAGTATTATGAAGTTTTGTCATTTTCAGTATTATGAAGTTTCAGTGTTATGAAGTGAATCCGTAGTTACATATATATGTATATATATCTATATGTATCTGCATATATGTGTCTGTGTATATGTATCTTAGGAATGTTGATTGCTTCCACATTGTACATTCCCTATGGTAGCCAGACTGTACTGCAAGTTATGCTACTGATACCAGCCTGACATCATACAGGTGGGATGGAGTACTGTTAACATCTTGTGCCCATGTTGTGTCAGGTCCTGGTTATGGGATTTGCAACAGTTGGTATTGTATTGCAGGGCAGATGTGTTTGGCTGTGAGGGGGAATATCTATACGTACAAGATGTATGTTGTTTGGGCCCCTTCACCCCCATTAACGGTGCATGTGGACATATATGTTTTTATGTTCTCTTTTATATCTATAGATATATGTCTGTATATACCTATATAGATATATATTTATGCTTATATATATATATATATATATATATATATATATATATATATACATACATGTAGATGCAGACATATATATGTATAGATGTATGCATATGTGTGTGTGTATATATATATATATATATATATATATATATATATATATATATATATATATATATATATATATATATATATATATATATATATATATATATAGACATATATCTACATATATAGATATGTTACATCTATTTAGATATAAATATATATACACACGCACATACATCTACATGTTTAAATACATTTCTTGTACTGTTGAATCACTGTGCTGGATGATATGTTTGTGAAAACATCAGGGTTATGTATATCTGACATGGCTTAGTGGCAAATTGCTTTGACTGTGGTATGCAGGGTCCTGGGTTTGTGCCTTGCAGAGGCTGATTATTTTGTTGCTGGGCTGTTGGATACAGAGTGATTAAGGCACTTTTTAAGCACTTGTAAGCAGGTTTGCATGGGTTTGCGAGAGGTTAAGCAATGCTAACTTCTGGTTAAATATGCTTACAGAGAGTTAGCTTCAATATTGATTAACCTGTGTGCGCATTGCTTACCCCCACACAAATGGGCTTAAACCTGCTTACTAGTGCTTACATATGCTTAATCCCGCTTACAACTGCTTAATAGTGCTTACACTTGCTTACTAGTGCTTATTCCCACTTACCACTGCACTAATTTAGACAGTAATGTCTAATGGTTCTTGGGAAGGTAGGGGATTTGGAAGCTGTATGGAGTTATCATTCATTACACATTTTACCTTCCATTTGTATCCCTGATTCCTGTGTACGTATACTGTATTGGGCACATGTATTATCTGTGGACTTTGCAACATTATAACACTGACACCTCACATCTGCATTTAATGCAGTACTCCAGTTCACAAATATATATTTAGTAGGTTATGCAACTAAAAATATTGGTCATAAAGTGATTTGACATGGAAAATGGAATGTACTGCAGTGGAACTCGAACCAGGAATAACTGCTTATAAGGCTAATGCTCTGCCCACTACACTATTGCTGTACTGCTTCATTTGCATGTATCTTGCTTTTTATCCTCTTCTGCCGTTTAAGCTTCATTAACCGTAGCTAAGCGATGGGAAAACCTGTTTACACCTATGGTTAAATTTAATCTGATTCATAAAAAAAAAAAATCTTTATATTTGTTGTTTTAACTATTGCTCTTTTACATGTGGAGGGAAGTTGGTGGGGGTATATGTACACCTATGAGCAGTCTCGCTCATTCTTTTATGACTTGTCTGCTGTTCTTCATTGCAGGGGCCTGTATATTCTGAGAGCTGTGCTCTCAGACATGCCCCCTGCACTCTTACATGCTCTGTGTAAGATTAGGAGCTCAGGCAGCATGCCTTCATTAATATACATGGGACACTGCCGTCTTGCTCCTAAATGGCCGCTTCTATGCAGGACTAAGCTAGTCCTGCACGGAAGGTTTGTGAATCCAGGGGTATGTCATTTTTATGAATATAATACTCAAAGCATTCACTGCTTAGATACTACCATTTCAAATACATTGACATGTTTCAAAACCACCATTTATAGGAAAAATACTTTCTGCAATTCATATCTTCATTATTCCAGTAGTCACCCATTAACACAAAAAATTAGCTTGGTAAAGGGACAAGTTATAAGGATAGCTCGCATGACATCTCAGTTTAGTGATGTGAGAGTAGAATTGATGAAATCAAGTGACGTTTTTGGATAGAGAATATCCTAAGAGTATGGTGGAAGATATATTAGAAACCATAATTAAAGAATGGGGAATAAGATACAAACCCCCTTTAGGTACTGGTCTTCAAAATAACAACAACAGTGAAAGAAATATGTCATCCATCAACTATCCCCCAAATTCAGCAAGCAGCCATGCAGGAATAAGTTATTCCTGCATGGCAGGGGCTGTTCCTGTTCAGCACAGCAGTGTGCCATGCATATGTATGAAGGTGTGCTGCCATGCTCTAAACCTGACATGGTTCCATGTACAAGTGCAGGGGATGTGTCTGAGAGCAGAGCTCTCACAATATACACACCCCCTGTGCTCCAGAATTGCCTTTCGGCAATTTAAAACAAGCGAGAACACTCATAACACCACCAAACTGTCAGGATAAGAAATATGGTCAAAACCATAAGGGACAATTGTCTCTACCAAGGCAAAAGTTGATAGAATAACACACTTAGCATAAGCACATAGCGCACACCTCCCAACCTGTCAGAGTAAGGAATGTGGACAAAGCCAAAAGGGACAATCATCCCACAAAGCAGAAAGTTGATAGAATAACAGGTTTAGCATTAGCAGGGATATTCTAAAGAGTACAAATAAAAAAACACAAGTAATTATTTTTATAAATACGATAAAGTTTAAGCGTAGCTGCATGCGTGTGCCCATTGCTTAGCTACACTTAGTCCAGCTTAACAGCACAAGAAGTTAAATAGCAAGAGACCTGCTCCAAAAAAATGAAGCCAATCTGGTGGTCCTCTGCCATAAACAAACTGTACAACAAAAGGAAGAAACTGTTGCAAAAGAGAGTAAAATTCCATGAGTGAAGGAGCTCCCTGGTCAGCCTCAGTAAGAAGCTGAGATCCCTTATAAGATCCTCCAAAGCTAGCTACGAAAACAAAATCACCACTAATTCCAAGGACAACCACAAAGCATTCTATAGCTATGTCAAGAATCTCGATGGCAACACCCAGATCTTCTTTGAGCTACAGCACAAAGGCACTAAAATTACAGAACCAATTGATATTGCCAACATCCTGGCAGATAGGTTCAGTGCTAGCTTTACCCCTCCCACCCTCTAAAGAGCCCATATCTATACAGGAAGAATGCAGAGTCCCTTTAATCACAACTACACAGGTAAAAGCTGCACTCTCTAAAGCCAAAAACACAGCATCCATGGGACCGGACAACATCCCAGGCTGCATTTTACACGAACTTCAGAACGAACTGGCTCCCCTCTTAAGTACCATGTTCAATAATAGCCTCGCATCAGGCTTTGTGCACACTGAATGGCACACAGCAACAGTTATCCCACTCCACAAAAGGGGAACCACCACTGATCCTGGAAATTATCGACCTATTAGCCTGACGAGCCTGGTCTGCAAGGCTATGGAACGTATCATCATGGAACTCACAAACAAAGACATTGGTAACCCCCAAACTCTGGATCCCACCCAGTTTGGGTTTGTGAAAGGCAGATCATGCATCCTGAACCTGATTGACTTCTTTGAGGCAGTCACCAAAGCTGTAGATGAGGGTAAGGTGGTTCACACAGCCTATCTTGACCTCGCCAAGGCTTTCAACACCATCTCCCATTCTAGAATTATAGCTAAACTCACTAAACTGGGTATAAATCCCTACGTCACAAGATGGGTTGCCAACTGGCTCACTGACAGAACCCACACTGTAAAAGTTGCAGACTCCAAAACTGACCTCAAAGCAGTGACAAGTAGAGTACCACAAGGTTCCGTCCTGGGACCTCTCCTGTTTGGTATCTACTTCTTTGAAGTACAGGCTAACACAGAAGGCTTCTGGCTAACAAAGTTCGCAGATGACTGCAAACTAGGAGCCATAGTCAAGTCCCCAAATGATGTGGACATCCTACAGAAGGGCCTCACTGAGACAGATGCCGGGTGTCAGAGCCATGGCCTCAGGTTCAGTGCCAAAAAGTGTAGTGTCATCCCCTTTGGTAAAAACTCTGTACCCATGAACTACCACATAGGCAGCAATTGACTTAACACCGAATGCGTGATAAGAGACCTTGGGACCCAGGTAGACAGTAGACTCTCCTTTGATAGTCACATCACCACAGTAGTCAGGAAGTCCTTCTAAGTGGCACACCTCATCATAAAAGGGTTCTCATCCAGGAAAAAAGAGGTCATTGTTCCCCTCAACTCGACACTCATTAGACTCATTATAGAGTACAACGTCCCTTTTGGAATGTACCTCACAAGACATCTGCAGCAGCTGGAAAGGCCACAGAAGCACCTCACAAAGAGGATTACTGGCCTCAAACAAATGCCCTACACTGACCGCCTCAAAAAACTCCAGCTTTATTCCGTAGCATATCGCCTACTCTGAGGTGATCTCTGCCTAACATATAAAGCTATGTCAAACCCAGAGCTGTTGGACATGCTGCACCTAAAGAAATCCCAATCCCTCCGAGCTACACGCTCTAGGGACCTAAACCTTGTCACCACAATAAACAGGACATGCTGGAGGGATAGATTCCTGTCCAAGATACTTCCCATACTCTGGAACAGGCTACCTATCTATGTCAAGCAAAGTTCTTTATTAGCACTCTTCAAGAAAAATCTTGATGAGTGGATGGGAAATAGGAAATACACCCCTGGGATCACTTCTGTGTCTCTGCTCGATAGTGGCACAGGAAAATAACTTTCTTGGGTGGCGTAAGCCAGGGAACCTTGTTGTCTAGGCTTACGTAGGCCCTTGGGCTGATAGCCTAGCACCTACGTATGAACCTATGAACCTAAGACATCCAACTTAAGCAGTACTGCAATAGTGTAGTGGTTAGAGTGTAAGCAGTTATTCCAGGTTCAATCCCCACTGTTACCAATTTGCATTTTACATGTGAAAGCAGTACATAAACATTTTTTTTATAATTAGCTACTAAATAACATATATTTGTTAACCAGAGTACTGTAGTAGGTCCAGATATGAGGTGTCAATTTAATAAAGTTGTGAAACCCCCATATAAACACAAGTGCCCCATACAGTATAGTCACACATGAATAAATGTAATGAAACCACATTGAGGGATGTCAGGGACAGTAAAAAATTATAACATGTAATGAATGATGAATCAATGCCATACAGCAGTCTATAAAACAAAAAATAAGCAATGCTAAGCATTGTGCAGCGCTGCTTACCAGGTGTAAGCATTGTGTAAATATGACTGCTAAACAATGAGTAGCCCAGCTAAGTAGATTTGCCCATTAGTAAGCAGTGCCGAACCTGTCCCTTTAAGCACTGCCAACTTTAGCTAAGCAGGTTTGCCCATAGCTTAACTTAGTTCAGCATATTCAAAACCATCCAATCATGGCAAAGGGCAGGAAATCAGACGTATTTAAACCCCGCAGGTGGGAATACAGCTCATAACTGATTGCAGCTTCCCACTGTAGGCAGTATGGCAGGTATTGGCAAGGGCATGCGCTTCTGGGCACAGCGCTGGGGCATACAGGAGTCCAAGGTCATGGTAGGACTCCTCGTAAATAACCATGATGAGAGACTGCTGCAGGGCTAGTACCAGGGCTCCCAATATAAAGCGGAAGCTTGGGACCGTCTCGCTCATGATCTCAACATTGCCACTGCTATCCCTCGGAGTGGTGAGCAGGTCTGGCTCCACTATGCTGACTTGAAGCGGAGGAAAAGGGAGCTCTTGGACAAGTGAGTCCAAGAAGCAAGGCAGAGGGGTGATGTCCCAGCAGTGTGTAAGTATTCATATCAATAACTGTTTATCAAAGTCCAGCCTGTGTATGTGATGGATAGGTATGGCTAAATACTTCTCTATTCCCTTTACAGCTGCAGCTGAGCTGGCTGTGAATCAGGAAGCCCATGCGAGTAGGCTGAAAATTCTGCATTGTGAGGCTGGTGAGTGACAATCCTGCTTGTAGTAGTCATACCAAATAAATATAAAGTAGTAGAAAGTCATCTGGCAGTATAAAAAATGTGTATGGGTTGTACTGAATAATATGACAGTAATAGTCCCATATAGGTGATATTTCAATAAAACCGTAACTCTCTGGCAATAAAGTTCTAAATCCTGGACTGGTTGTGTTTACTCTGGTATTGTATGGCATTTAGTGTTGCATTCTCTGAATAGTAATGTTGTGTTAACGACTGTTACCCACACTGTGCTACATAAAAAATATGTCTAGGAATGTCTGTATAAGACTGTTATAAGTACATGATCTGATTGTACAACCAAGAGAGACTTAGACAGAAAACACTGAAGGAACAGACAACATTTTCTAAATAGCTCACTCTGATGACACTCAAGTTGTATTTTTAGCACACATAGCCATGGTTTGGATCCTGGCAGTGGTAGTATGCTGTATGTATAATCATACCTCTCAATTATACAGATGTTCCCAGAATGTCCAGATAATTGGCTCATATTTTTGGCCTGTTCCTCTGTCTCCCTGGCAAATCACTGGGATGATCTCAGAATTGTATTCACTAAATAATGACATGCATTTGATTTTCAGACCTCAGATCCTTCAGAAAATGTATATTAAAACAAATCCTGTTACTCGAGCAACTCTCCAAGTTTATAAGAGCAATATTCAAAATATGTCCCTATTTGTACCCCCATGTTGTCAAGCTTTATCCAGAGTGTGTGTATTGAGAAATTGAGAGGTATGTATATAATATTAACTAGGAATCTGGGAATATGTGTAGAAACAGTCAGGTAGTGTTAACAAGCATTCCCCCCACAGGTCTGTCAGATAAGAAAACTGTAACTGCCTGGCAATAAAGATTTAAATCCTGGACTGGTAGTGTTTACTCTGGTATTGTATGGCCTGACATGCAGCATTCACCAACATCTGATATCAGAATAGTACTGTTGTATCAACCACTGTTTCTTACACTGTGCTACATAAAAATATGCGTAGGAATGTCTGTATAAGACTGTTGTAATTACAAGGTCAGATTGTACAACCAAGAGAGACTTAGACAAAAAACACTGAAGGAACAGACACTGGAGTCTAAATAGCTCACTGTGATGAAATAGACATTGTATTTTTACCAGACACAGCCATGGTCTGAATCGCGGCAGTGGTAGTAAGCTGTATACATAATCATACCTCTCAGCTGTACAGATTTTCTCAGAATGTCCAGATATTTGGCTCATATTTTTGGCCTGTTCCTCCTTTTTCCTGGCAAATCAGTGGGATGATCTCAGGATTGTAGTCACCAAATAATGACATACATTTGAGTGTCAGACTTCAAATCCTTCAGAAAAATGTATATTAAAACAAATTATGTTACTCAAGCAACTGTCTAAAAGTTTATAAGAGCAATATTCAAAATATGTCCCTATTTGTACCCCCATGTTGTCAAGCCTTGTCCTGATATTGTGCATTAAGAGATTGAGAGGTATGTGCATAATTACAACTAGGAATCTGGGAATATGTGTAGAAACAGTCAGCTAGCGTTAACAAGCATTCCCTCCACAGGTCTACCAGGTAAGAGAAGTAGAATTTAGCTATAAGACAGTTGTAGTATACACTGTGTACAAACATACCACTGCCCAAACCAAGACCATAGGGTATTGTAATAATACATGCAGAGTAATGATTAGAGCAATGATCATTAAAGCTGTGAGTACTGCAAGGATATATAAGTTGTTGACTGACATCTCCACCCCCACCATATCTGAAACAATAATCTAAACACACAAATCAATGGGTATGTTTTCACCAAACCTACTGTTGGGACATATGTCCTATTGTTCAACAAATATTGAAATGTGTTTCTATTAATATTCCATGTTGAAATACTATCATTGGTGGCCTGTTATTATACTATTATTGTTGTCCTCACCCCTCTCTCGGGGGTTTGAGAGTCCAAATATACCTCCAAATTCAGTATATATGCAGAGCTGTTTTTTGTACAAGAAATGGACTTGGTGTCCCCTTTTTCACCACTTTCCTATCACCCCTTTTTTTCTTTTCTTTTAAAGAAATTAGCAAAGGTTAAGCAATAGTAAGCACTTTTAAGCAGTAGTAAGCGGGTTTACACCTGTTTATGTTGTGCCAAGCAACAGCTACACAGATTAAGTACTTTTCAGGCTGTCTGTAAGCATATTTATCTGGATGTTAGCATTGCTATCCATCACTCAAACCTGCACAAACTCACTTACAACTGCTAAAAGTGCCTTAATCACTCTTCATCCAACAGCCCTTGTTCTGCCCAGCAACAAAATAATCAGCCCTTGCAAGTATTGAACCCAGGACCCTGCACACCACAGGCACAGCAAGTTACCACTAATCCACTTGAGCTGTAAATAAGTGTGATGTTTCTCAAACATATCATGCAGCACAGTCATTCAACAGTAGGGAAAATGTATTTATATATGTATATATATATATATATATATATATATATATATATATATATATATATATATATATATATACACACACACACACACACACACACACACACACACATTATATATATATATAAATACTTATAGATATATATAAAGAGAGTATATATAGATGATGCACAGCATATCAAACAGCTATTATTCCTACAGTTGCCACCTTTGCAAATGGCCAGTGTCTGATTATTTCCTACAAATGAGAATTATTGCATGAAACATATACTCACACACAATGCAAAGGACATGACACCACACTCAGTTTGCATACATATAAATGTTTATTTGTGTACTATTTCAGTTGTTTATGCCATTTCTTGTAGTATTTAGGTGTTTGAAATGCATAATAACTGATTAATCCAACTCTCAAAGAAAACACATGATACAGTAATCTGCAAAACATAACATACTTTGCTGTCTAGGATAAAGCCTTCAAGTAGTACAACAGTGAAAAACACACTTGCCTTGAAGATGGGAATCAATCAACACTTAATTACAGATGTAATTCAACAGCCTGCAATTACTCTCTGTACTCAACCCCCTAGGGGAAAAGTATCACTTGTGACAATGTAAATGTATCTGTTACATAACAATGCTTAACTTAAGACGTCACTATCGTACTGACAAACAGAAATGTCTTTAAGATAGTAAGCTCTAGCCCACCACTGTTCCCATGGTGAAACATATAAAAATGTACAGCCATACACCTTAATATGTCTTATTACTGACATCCCTCACATGTTGTAACAGCCTAGGTTAAAAACACTTACTACCCCTCCCCCATAAAATGTCTTACAAGAGCATATAACAGTCTTCTCCATACATTGACCTCCAGGCTCTACAGGGTCACACATGTTTTGTCCAGCTGTAGCCCTCATATATATGGACCCTACCCCGCAACTTGTGTGGGAGTCCACAACATCACTGGAATGATAGCAGGAATGTCAGCACTAAATAATGATAGACCATTAACTATCAACCTCTTACTGCATGACATCTGGACAAAGCCTGGTATATAGGTGGAGGACAGAGGCTGAAACACAGGGCCATATTTGAAATATTGCTGTTATACACTGTGAAAGTTGCAGGTGTTACAGGATTGGTTGCAACATACTCTTACTCAGGAATATGAAGCCAGAAACACAAATGGATGTTGCCATGTACTGATAGCAATCAATGGACAGAATGCCACTGATATGTCAGGGACAAGATCTGTGTGGGGAACAGACAAAACATAACAGCTAATTCTCTGGCCATCGTGTGGATAGGCCCACAGTTGAGAGCTATGCAGACAGACTGCATTCCATGCAAAACTAGTATGTACACACAAACCCTGCCAAACTAACAGTATTCAATGCATGTAACAGCAATACTCACACACTGTCCCTAGATCTGGAACCTTATACAAACATGTAGTTGGCCTGTGTCCACAAGTCCTGTTGTAAGAGGTATAGCTACCTGATGTCTGTAACACTGCTGCCCACACACAGGAAGGATGTCTTCCATGCAGGAAAGGTAAAGGGACAATGCTCACACTGTCACTGCATGCAACAAAATAAAATGTATACTGCTACTGATTGTTGCATTGCCATGACATTGATATAGGTACTATAGTAGGCATGCTTATCACTTCGTAATCAGAGAAGTCTACAACTGTGTTGTGACCCACTGTCCATGCCTCCCACTAACAGCTATATCAACACCCATATACACTGGATATCAATGTGTACACACCCCTGTTGGAATGCCAGGTCTGTGTGTTGTATGCTAATAAGACTACAGGAAGTTATGTCAAAACATTTCTCTACTCATATGTGACCCATAACCTATAAAATCCTATTTAAAAAGAAACAAAGCTGTTTCATGGAAGATGAGCAACCATTGCCAAGTGAAGATGTGATATGACGTTAGAGTACAAACCAAGACAAATGGATGCTGTAATCATCTCAGCAGGAATTTACACAACATACCAGTGTAAGGGTGTGCACACACATTCATCTGGCTTACCGTACTGAGTATTACTTCCCATATGCTGGAGAGACAGGTTCATAAACCAGAGACTGCCCATGCTATGGAATAGACTTCCCATACATTTCAAGCAGAGCACCTCACTGGCCCGCTTCAAGTGAAATCTTGACGAGTGGATGGGAAATGGAAATTCACCACAAGTATCACTCCAGTGGCTTTACTCGACAGAGGCACTGGGAACTAAGGTCGGGTGGCATGATCCCAGGGTAATCCCATGGGCTAGGCTTGTAAAGGCTCCAGGGCCATTAGCCTAGTACACACCTATGAACCTATATGTTTCCACAGGACAGGTTGGTATGTTCCTTATTGAACTGAGTAGGCTATAGGACACATCACAGGTGGGGATTGTGTTGACATGTGCTTTTGTGGGGTCATGTTCCAATTGCACAAGTACCATGCATTGTAACAGGGGTGTGTACACTTCATATCCACTGAAGCTATATGGAATCAACAGCACCTTACCTGTACAACCATCCTCCACCAACGATAGAGTAATCCCCCTTGGTGGACATCACCGAGACACAAAGCACATAATAGGTTGCAATAGTGGCTGTACAGGGACACATAGGTGCAGACCACAACTTGGAAGCAAGTGCACCTCTATCTGAGCAAGCATGTAGGTTCACAAGTGACTTCCTGTAAGGCTGACTATGACTAGAAATCAGACATATGCAAACCAACAAGGCCAGTTGCAACCATGTCTACACATATGTACGCAGTCTCAGAGCCAGTAATACAAGTCAACCTGTACTGATGGTAAAGCACACCTCATACACACATGCCATGGATGCAGGCAACCTGCATCAGACAGGATAGGTGGGAACACTGGCACCCTATCCACAACAGTAGTACAGGGGGATATGCACATCACCCACACTCCTGCCCACATCAATGGTGAGCACGGACATAATGCCTACTGATGGCAACAACAGTAAGTCTCCATGGAGAATGAGAACATCACAGTTTGCCTACTACATTAACAGGCATGTGCTCACAGTCACATTGCACACTACAGTCAAACACACTCATGCCACCATCCACACACCATCCACATGGAAGATGGCCACTGTCATCCCTCTACACATAAATGAATGGTGTGTAGTAGATTATGCCATTAAGTGTCCTGCATTGGGGGAACTGGACAGGTCAGGACCAGGAGTGTAATGCAAGATGTACAAGCCGTGATAGCTTACAGTGTTATGGTATAGTCTGGATTATTTGCAAGTAATACCTACTGTTGATGTACACATGGACAACTGTATGAGGTCCTGTGACATTTTTTCCTGTTTATGTCTTCCAGGTACAATGTCCCAGAAACACCGGCCCACATACACACCCCTAGAAAATTATGCTGTAATCCAGTTCCTCATAGTTCATCATTCCATCTTCTTTGGCACAGGACCCAGGATCTGCCGGAGAGGACCGGCCTGTGGAATGAGCTCATCCACAGGGTATACGATGGTGGCCTGCACAACCGTAATTATGAGTAGGTGCGGCATCACTGCATGCATCTGATCCATCATGCCTGTCAGTGTGCCACTGCAGTTAGGAGGGACCAACTAGCCGCAGGTGGGGGTCATGCCATCCAGCCCCCATTGACACATGCTAAGGAGTGCCTCTCCAGCCTTGGGGCACCCACCCACCAGCCAAGCCAGCAAGCTGAAGACAGAATTGTGGAGGTGGGTGCCACCCACACAATGGATGAGGAGAATGCAGGTAAGGCCCCAGGGCACATTAGTACACCCCTGTTACTTATCCATTTTCATCTGTAAAGTATCAACATGCATATGTCAGATAAGATAGTATGTTGCTGCAGTGTAGTAATGAAGAGATGTGCATAATCTCAAGTATTGTGGGTTTGTACTGTTGATGTGCTGAAATGCTGCTCCCACCTTATACCAATGCCACAGGTGTGGCTACTGATATTACATCTCACATAACTATTTACATCCCTCTGGTATACAACTGGGGCAGCAGCCTGTAGCTGATGAGCATGGAGTTATTTTGTTCAAGTTTGCCGATACACCAACCATGTTATAGCCATGCTATTTGCCATGCATACCTTTAATGCACCTACCCATAATGCATGCTGTACATGTTCACTTATTGTTGCTAACTGCACTGCATCACAGTGGTCACCATGTTGGCATATCTTAAGGGTATGTAAGAGTCCCGCAGTATACCTAACAATCTGTCAGTGCACGATGTGTGGACAGAGATGAACATAATGGTGGGAGAATTGGCCTACAGTAAGGACATGTCTGAAACATTACACTTATACAGTGGCTACAACAGTGTATACACCACTATTACAATGGCAACTGTTCGTGATCTAAACAATGGCAAATCACAATACCACATTCCACACCTTTTACAACCTGTAATGTGATCCTAACATGAGCAATGAATGTGTAATATGGAATCCTATGTTAGGACAACAAATATGGGGAATGCATACCTTAACATACACTGGAAGCATATGTGTGCACACACTCCAAATAACATATTGTGGAAGCAGCTTGTGAGGTACTGACAGCATTAACTCTTCTTGAGTACACACCTTTCATCAAGTACAGGGCCTCAACGTCACACCACGTAATGGTCTGCTGTCCAAGAAGTATGTCCATGACATTTGTCCACTCACCTGCAACAGAGGCAGCCGTGGCTTGCACACATCTTACAAACCATGAAATGGATCCCATATCCAAAAGGTAGCACTCAGGAGTGGGAAAAGTAGCCATACTTCACCATTGAATATACCATGGCAAACAGTGCAGACAGTCATATATATATGTGTGTATGAAGTATGGGACAACATTAATGTAGAAAATAAACAGATGCCCATCCAAAACAGATGAAAACACATGTTGCAAACTGGTCATCGAGGCTGCCCAGAAACATGCAGCAACACTGAGGGACTTGCAGGAATGTCTAACAAGTACTGCCTGTGCAGTACCTGTGTCAACAATTGCCTGGAATCTGCATAAGTGTGGCCTACGGGTTAGGGTAATCAGACAGAAGAGTTGTTCCACAGGCAACATCATACAAGGCTCTCTGCAGATAGCATATGCATAACATTGATTCTCCCAAAGGCATGTGTTGCAATGTGAAATGGTGTCAGGACACCAAGGCTGAAACCTACAGAAAGTATTCATAAAAATACATGTGGTATACAAGCAACACCTCACTCCACCTCAGGGCCACCATCCCCATTTTTACCTTGCTGGTGCCAGGCTATACCTTTAGGTTTGCAGTTCATTAGCAGGAACTAGGCCTGTAGACATGGCATTTGGAATTTGGAACACTGCTAAATAACACTCATGTGGCACATAGTTGTCAAGCATCTGCAATAAAGCTGAGGATGTAGAGGGGTGTCATCCTGAAACACAGCAATGAACTGAAGCATACATCCACAGCTCACTAAGAATGGCTGTATCTGAACACGGTAAAGGTCATGAATTGTGTCAGACATAACCCTGACTCCACAGCAATAGTGAAGCCACTGTGTGACCTCTGAGGGCTGTGCACATGAGCTGACCTTGCAATCCGGCAGAGTTGGGGGACATTTGTAGGGCAGAGTGACCAAATAATGGCAAGTGAAGATGGGCTATGCTAGTATACCCCTTCCAGGAATATTGACTGCTTTAGTTCACTTAACAGGTGCTGCAACAAACCATTGTGTTAAGGGTGTGCACACTTATGCAACCCACATATTGTATGCATCTCATCCACCATCTGCACGACTAACACATTTGTTTGATACTGCATTGGATTGCACAGGTCATATGTCACATAGGTGTGTGTAATGTTAACATATGCAGTACTGTGGCCCCATTGCATACCATGGAAGAGGCTGGCATGTCAACAAGGGTGTGTATACTCCTCATATCCACATTAAGCTTTGAAGGTTGTCAGTGTAATCAGATTTTATTGCTCATACATGCACTGCTGATGATGATATCTGCAAATCAGAGGTCAGGCATTAACTACTGACATCAGTCCTCATATCATCCCAGGTATGTGTCAGACAAGCACATAGGGGCTGTGAGCAACAGAGCAAACATAACTGCCACACATATACACATTCAGCAATGGTGTGTACACTCGTGAGGTATGGTGCATAGTATATGCCAGTGTGCTGTACAGGTGCACAGCAATACTGTGTACATGGGTGCAGTGTGTTCCAGGGAAGGAGCATTACCTACTAACACAACTCATACATCACAGAGATGTATAATCTTGGTAACAAGGATTGAATAATGCTGCAGTGCATGCTGTTGAGTGCCATATGTCATGCATGTTGACTGTTGGGTAATGAGAGGTCTGTGTAATATCCCTGTGCCACCTCACCTGTAAGTGTGCGTGTGTGTGTGTGTGTGTGTGTGTGTGTGTGTGTGTGTGTGTGTGTGTGTGTGTGTGTGTGTGTGTGTGTGTGAATGTGTGTAGAGGTAAACCATAATGTACAGGTCTTAAATTAATTTTTTAATTTTCACCTCACAGGTGGCGAGGTGGGTCAGGGTCCCTCCTGCAGGCAAACTGATGTTAGTGTCCATACAGACTCTGACAATGATGATAGGCATGGTGAGACACAGGCAGTGTTGCTAGTGGCTGAAGCTGTGCCATTGATTGACATCCCACTTTTATCCACCCCATCCCCACACACACAGTCTCAATGCCCATACATACCCCATCACCAGTGGCATAGATGAGGGACAGTTGGTGGGTGGTGGCATGGGACAGGGCAGTGTGGGGACTATGGCAAGTATGTCTGTACAAAGCAGCCATAGCTGAATGACCAGAAAGGGACCACACAGGCAGATGTACAGGGGTGTTTGTAGGAGGGCTGCTGGCTATCATGCCCCTGGTAGAAGTGCCACAGCAGGTGTCACCAGATGCATGTTTTGGGCCATCATGGAGGCACTGGCATGTATGGAATGTTACACCAAACAGAGTCTGAGGCTCCATAGGGCTACTCATTCTGCTGTACTTGACAACATCAGTGATCTTGCAGGTGCCCAACGTTATTTTGCAGAGGTCCAGGACAGATGCTTGAGTGAGATGGTAGGAATCCTTGACCCTGTGGTGTCTGTGGTAGAGCATGTGGTGGGAGTAGGGAGGTGGCCACATGCACGTAGGTCAACAACACCAACAGGTGGAGGTCTACGTGGACGTGCAACAACTCACGGCCGCTACCCGTAGTGGCAGTACCAGCAACAGCATTGCAGGGGGGGTGCTGTCCACACCACAACACAGCAGGCCACTTGCACATGGTCCTGGCTGGTTCCAACAGGGACATGGATCCAATGGACAATTGTCATAAACATCAGAGGAGAATAACATATCGGAGCTTCTGTCTGGTAGTGCCTGTGTAACCCTGGCAGGCACAGTTCCCATGTCCATAGCCAGAGACAGTGAACTGTACACCCTGCCATGTACAGTCTACAGCTGTCCAACAAACCCCTGTAAAGGGCAGCCACATGGCAGACATGTGTGCATACATACACACACACACTTCACCAGCAAAGCTAGGGCACCTCCATGCCTACACACACCACATCTGCACAGCCTATTTAATAAATAACCCCCTAACCCGCACACAATGTCAACCAAACAGCTCAGCCTAGGCCTCTGGCAAACCCCAACACACCCTGTGCATATGATGATACCTGTGCCACATCCCTGTCATCCATGCCATCGATCCAGGGACATGATATGGGTCTGATGCACTGGGTGAATGTCCTAACGTTTAGCAATGTAATGTTGTTTAACGTGTTTTCAGCTGGAATGATTAATGCTTACACATAAGGATGTGTAGCTGTCCAGCCATGATGCATTATAGCTGTTATTAACACTGACTGATTGTGGTCTCCATAATGTATTCTTTTTTGTGTTTTAGGTGTCTGTGTGTCAGCAAGATGTTGGTCTGCTGTCCTATCCCACAAGGAGTGCAGAACTGTGGTGACAAATTGACTTTGTCATATCCTGGGTACAGCTGAACACAGGTAACAGGTCTGTATAACAGTGACTGCATGTGCCACATGGCTGATAGGTCTGAGGAGTGTATACAGGTGAGTGCATGGTGACTGATGTCAGCAGCTCTTCTACAGTGGACAATTGTAAGTGTACTGTGTGTCACACACCAAATGTCCATGAATAACACACACATACACACACACAGGCTTTGGTGTTGATGCAATACACAGAGAATACTGTTCACATGAATGTATTTCATTTTGCAGTGAACTAATTTTGTCCTATGTAATTCCACCCAGACCAAATTGCCAAAACATCACATCAGGAAATAATCATTTCACCAGTTTAATGTCATTGACGATGATACTGGCAGAGTATATGTCCTTTTCCCCAATGTAGTGCAATCCTGGAGTTGGTAAACATAGGTGTGCTGGTGTGGGTGGCACAGCCCCCCACTTTGGAGGGTGTGGGGTGACATAGAACCACACACAGTGTGATTAACAACTACTTAACATGTTAACATAAACTGTACAGTATAACAGCACACTAAGTTGGGGGTTACCCACAACAATAACCCCAATGTGGGTGGCTGTGGCCACAACAACCACACCCATGTGCACATATATATATATATATATATATATATATATATATATATATATATATATATATATATATATATATATATATATATATATATATATATATATATATATATATATATATATATATATATATATACATACCAAATCCTGTATCACTGTACAGCTGTTCAGTGGGGAAGAGGGCATGTACACATCCAGTACTAGTTTTGCTTGAATGTATTTCCACAAGATGATTGCTTTGAAATGTTACCTTTAGCCAGTTAGCTCTCAGATAAATGATCTCCTGGGACATATATTTTCTGCAAACTGAAGTAGATCCCTTCACATACACACACATGTACTTGGCAACACTGAGAGTAGAACCCCTACCTAGGTACTTATTGCTACTAATGTGTTTGGCTTTAATTGCACACACCACAGAGCTTTTAGGGTGAGATGTGTTCCAAGTTTCCTAAGTGAAGAACATCATCAGGCCTTGTACAGTATGGTAATGGGGGATGTACTGAGTGTTAATGAACAATACATAGTATGACATACTGTCATATACACATTGAAAAACACATACAGTCATAGACACATTTGACAGACCTGGGTTTAGCAGTGCTAACTACCTTGTCAGTGAGTCCATTCTGTTACAGAGATTTTACACACAGCACATGCATCATTGGGCTGGATAGTGTAATCAGTTACCTGTATGGTTGATGGTGACAGCGGTCCTCATACAGTGGACTTTGGGACATGTACTGGGGATACCATGGTGTAAAGACAGTATAAGTGAAGAACAAAACCTCTGCAAGTAGGACCAGGTGCACAGCTGGAATTGATACAAGTAGACAACAAAATGCCAGCACCAAACACAGTCAAAAGCACAAAACCAGTAAGGTTAATACATAAGTATTTTTATTTAATCCATAATGTAATATACATCCCAGACCGGTTTCAGCCAACAGGCTTTCCTCAGCAGGAACAAAAGTAGTTACTAATGTGAAGTGACACACATACATATATAGCATGAGCCATCCAATAGGATTCTTCCCAAAGGATTCTTCCCAAAATTCAAATTGTTTCCTATATGAAAAATAAAAAGAAGATAAAATGTTATAAAATAAGACAACATTATTAATAGCAGTATATGTGATTTGAGTAGTAACCATAGTTACTAAGAACCAATAAAAATAAAACACATAACTTTACAAATGGTCATTCAAACCAGGTGAAAACAAAGTACTCAGTTTTATGATCCAATACTTCTCTTTTTTTGTAAGGATTGAGTGCCAACCTTGTTTATTGGATCTGTCACCAAGAATCCTATCAATAATGGTGAACTGGAATCCAGCTGAGTTGTGGTGAAGACAATGTCTATATAGAGCGTTGGTCTCTCTCTTGGTTCGTATGTCACTGCGATGCTCTGACATATGCAGACGAAATGGTCATGATGTTTGTCCAACATAAAAAGAACCACATGTGCATGTTGCAAGATACACCACCCAATCACTGTTGCAGTTACCAAAAAATTGTATATCATATAGCCTGTCAGTGTTTTTGCCGGTAAACTGTTTGGATGTGAAAATAAATGAACATGATGAACAATGACCACAATTGTAAGTGCCCCATAATCTATCACCTGTCATGGTTAATTGATGATGTATAGCTCCAGCCAAGCTAACTCTTTTGAAATGAGAAAAAAAAAGAACCTGGTGTCCTACCTCTTCTATAGCCATACTTACAAGTATCACCAATCAAAGGTATAAGTTCATCATTAGCGGTAAGAATGTTCCAATGCTTAGACATAACATTTCTGATTAAATTGATATTCCATCCAAATGTGGTAATGAAACGGATGGAATCATCCTGTTCAGTATGGGTTTTATCATGATATGTGAGAAGTGAGGTTCTGGTGGAGTTAGAGGCAACCTGTCGAGCACCCTGGATATCAAGCTCATTGTATCCCCTAGTTCTAAACCTATTAACCAGATCTTTTTGGGATTCTTCATATTCATTTTCTGAGGAACAAATTCTACGAATCCTGAGGAACTGAGATTTGGGTATGTTTTGAATGATGTGGTTGGGATGCATGCTGGTGGCATGTAACAGGTTGTTATATTGGGAATATTTGCAAAATGTTTAGCTTTCTAAAGTATCATCTGGATTCTGAGTAATGGTGACATCCAAAAAATTGATCTCAGACCGATTGCAGGTTAAAGTGAATTTAATGCCCCATTTGTTCTGATTTAGATACAATACAAATTCTGCAAGATACTCCTCATCCAAATGCCAAACCAACCAACAATCATCCAGATACCTACGCCAAATATCCAGTTCCTCAAGATATAAATTATGTGTAGAATCATAAATAAGGTGCTCCTCAATGTATCCCATGAAAAGGTCTGCATATATGGGAGCAAAGGAAGCTCCCATAGCAGTACCTTTGAGTTGCCAATAACATTCACCCTGAAAGTGGAATACATTTTTGTTCAGAACATGCTCTGCCATACAAACAAAGAGTGTGTTGAAGCCCACCGGATATAGTTGGGCTTTTTCTTGCCAAAAGTTTTGGGCTTCCAATCCAGCCCAGTGTGGTATATTGGTATATAAGGCTTTGACATCCAGAGTGCATAACAGCCAGTCAGGTTCCAGTTTACTGTCAGAAATTATTTGCAGAAATTGTGTGGTGTCCTGTATTCTGGCACAAATAAAGCCAAGAAGTGGTCTGAGATACAATGTTATACCCAGCACCCACACCCACATTGGATATTATACTCACTGAAACTCATGATAATGCTCTGACATACCCACAATCACACATTTACCAGGACTGCAATACAACCCTTGTCTGTCTAATCAGTGCTAGTACAGGGATATGCATTTATTGCACATGCCACACATATAGTAGGGTGAAGGTTTGTCATGGCTCTCCTAATGTCAGCAACATCACTATCCCTTATAATGTAGGGCAATGTTTATTGTATTTGGAGAATATGGCCTCAGAATGCTGTCTCCTACAAATATGCACAGTCACACACATACATACAATTGCCAGGACTCAGAGGGTAACCCACGCCTATCTACGTATTTGTAGAATAGTGTTATGCTGCTACTGCAAGCTCCAGGTAGCCCATAGGGTGAAGAGTGTAACAAGGTGCATTTAACGTCAATTACAGAAGCAGCCATTTCTAAGTATGGCAATGGGGGTGTAGTGGGTGAGATGGCCCTCAGGGTATTGTCAACTACATGTTTACAAACACGCAGACACTGTTATTCTCAGTAATGCACACTGACACATTTGTCAGTACTGGGGACCATAGGTGCAGGTGTTCCTAGGTGTGTACCAGGCAGAGATACTTAATAACATACAGCTCACACACCAAGAACATGATAGTCAGTACTCAAGAGTCCAGCTTTGCATGCAGAGGTGCATGGTTCCAGTACTACAATCTGCAATCTACTCCTTCTTGGAAAAGCACTATTAAGCACTGTTAAAAGTAATAATGTAATGATATAATACATGCAAGTGTGACTGCATATATCCTGGGATACTACCCATGTATGAAACAAATACAAAGAGAAAAGATTGTTGTACTAGCCATGTCTACACAGATGTCACATACAGTATACTCACACCCCTTGCTACTGTAATGACAGTACATAGAAGCATGTTACGTACATGGAATTAAATACACTTGTTAAAGGTGTCATTACCCTGCTATTTTATCAGACTGGAATGTGATCACTGGTTACAGGGCTGAGCTATGCTTAGCAGGTGTAAGCATTGCTTAAATGTAAATGCTAAGCACATTTGCGCACTGGTAAGCGAAGCCTACATGGTGTAAGCACCTATTTGTTTAACTATACGTTAGCACTGCTTACTGTCATGCAAACCCATGCAAACCCACTTAAAGCTGCTTAAAACTGCCTTAACCTCTCTGCATCCAACAGTCGTTGTTCTGCCTAGCAACAAAATAAGCAGCCATTGCAGGTCTTGAACCCAAAACACTGTACACTATAGTCATAGCAGTTTACCACTAAGCCATCGGAGCTGTAATGATACCTGTTATTTTTCAAATATGTCATTCAGTACACATACTGAATAGTACTGAACAACTGTTTTTACTTCAGTAATGTATATAGCGTGTCGTGTTAATGCATACTCCTCTAGTATCATAAAGTAGTTAGTTAGGGGTTTGAATCCTGCACGTGACAACTGTGAGTATGTGTGTGTGTGTGTGTGTGTGTGTGTGTGTGTGTGTGTGTGTGTGTGTGTGTGTGTGTGTGTGTGTGTGTGTGTGTGTGTGTGTGTGTGTGTGTGTGTGTGTGTGTGTGTGTGTTTGTGTGTTCATATGTGATCTCCTTGGAGAGGAGCAACCTTTAAAACCTATATCCATGTTAGGCAGAGCCCCTCAACGACCCTCTTCAAGAGAAATATTGACAAGTGGATGAGAGATTGTAGGTTTACCCCTGGGATCTCTTCTGTGTTCCTACTAAACAGAGGCACAGTAAACTAACCTTAAAAGGGCTATCTTCTGTGACCTACTATACAGAGGCACAGTCAACTAATCTAAAAGAGTGGTGAAAGCCAAACACACTCTGGCTAGGCGTATAAATGCCCTAGGGTAATTAGCCTAGTATCAACCTATGAACCTATGAATTGTTTAGTAAGTGAAAATAGTATTGAATCAGTCATGTTTTTATATCTAAATATACACATAGATAAATATGGTGGGAATACATCTGGGAAGGTATATACAACACCCATGTTTACACATAGCAAGGATACGGATATATATATATATATATATATATATATATATATATATATATATACATATATATATATATATATATATATATATATATATATATATATATATATATATATACATATATATATATATATATATATATATATATATATATATAGATATATCAGACAGAAGCATCAGTTTCCCTATCCCTATTAGCAGGAATCATGCTAGCATCAAATCCATAGTACATAGAAATTGGGATATCATCACCAATAGCCATGAGATTTCAAAAAAATTGGGTACTACCTACCCAACTGTTTGCACATAAGCAATCCAAACCTTTAAGAAATTCCTTTGCGAATAGAGACCCACCATTTCTTTTAACACAATCAAATATTCACAATGATTCTCCGGGCATGTTTTACTGTGGTACTTGTGTTGCTTGTGAATATATTCTAATAGGAAATACTTTTACATTCCCTCATAATAACTTCAATATTTCTTTTAAAGGTCATTTTGATTGTAAAACCACAAATGTAGTCTATGCAGCCATTTGTGCATCTTGCCCTTCATTCTATGTGGGTAAAACTACTCGCAAACTGTCATCTCGTATTAAAGAACATGCTGCAACTGTCAGGAATATGGATATGAAAAATGCACTTATGAAACATTCCCTTTTTTGCCCTTCTTTTCACAAATTCAGATTTATAGTGTTGGATTATGTTGAAATGTTTTTGGGTGATACTAATACATTATTAGAAGTTAAAGAACTCCGCTTGCAACTCAGATTAAATGGTGAATCATCCCCAGGTCTTAATTAAATGCTTAATATAAAATGTGCATTAAAATGGATACGCTAATTCTGTACTGTCTTGACAGTTGTCTGCTTACACTGTTGTTTTAATGTTCCCTCATTTCCCTTAGAGTCATATAACAAATATTATAATGATTATATACTACTTGCATTCCTCAGGTTGGTTTCCATAACAACCAAATAACCAGTTGAATGTATTGGATCTTTTAAAGTAGTATTAATAATATTGATTATCTTGTCTTTTCTTATTGGTCATCTAGTTGCTTGCATACTCTTATTTAACTACTGCTCCGATGTTCATTGTTTTGTCTAATGAAGTTCTTCACACTAATAAAGAACGAAAGCTTTACACCTGCTCCTGAAATTTGGTACTTCGTGTTTTTTATTTTTTATTCTTCTATATTTTGAAGTGTTTAAGTCGGATGTATTAGTATTCTATATGCATGATCGGTGAGTTTTTATTCCTTAATATATATATATATATATATACATATATATATATATATATATATATATATATATATATATATATATATATATATATATATAAATATATACATGTATGTATGTATAGATAGCATATGCCCATAACATGCAGTTACATACATACATCCACAGCTCACTAAGAATGGCTGTATCTGAACACGGTAAAGGTCATGAATTGTGTCAGACATAACCCTGACTCCACAGCAATAGTGAAGCCACTGTGTGACCTCTGAGGGCTGTGCACATGAGCTGACCTTGCAATCCGGCAGAGTTGGGGGACATTTGTAGGGCAGAGTGACCAAATAATGGCAAGTGAAGATGGGCTATGCTAGTATACCCCTTCCAGGAATATTGACTGCTTTAGTTCACTTAACAGGTGCTGCAACAAACCATTGTGTTAAGGGTGTGCACACTTATGCAACCCACATATTGTATGCATCTCATCCACCATCTGCACGACTAACACATTTGTTTGATACTGCATTGGATTGCACAGGTCATATGTCACATATCAGGGGTGTGTGTAATGTTAACATATGCAGTACTGTGGCCCCATTGCATACCATGGAAGAGGCTGGCATGTCAACAAGGGTGTGTATACTCCTCATATCCACATTAAGCTTTGAAGGTTGTCAGTGTAATCAGATTTTATTGCTCATACATGCACTGCTGATGATGATATCTGCAAATCAGAGGTCAGGCATTAACTACTGACATCAGTCCTCATATCATCCCAGGTATGTGTCAGACAAGCACATAGGGGCTGTGAGCAACAGAGCAAACATAACTGCCACACATATACACATTCAGCAATGGTGTGTACACTCGTGAGGTATGGTGCATAGTATATGCCAGTGTGCTGTACAGGTGCACAGCAATACTGTGTACATGGGTGCAGTGTGTTCCAGGGGAAGGGGCATCACCTACTAACACAACTCATACATCACAGAGATGTATAATCTTGGTAACAAGGATTGAATAATGCTGCAGTGCATGCTGTTGAGTGCCATATGTCATGCATGTTGACTGTTGGGTAATGAGAGGTCTGTGTAATATCCCTGTGCCACCTCACCTGTAAGTGTGTGTGTGTGTGTGTGTGTGTGTGTGTGTGTGTGTGTGTGTGTGTGTGTGTGTGTGTGTGTGTGTGTGTGTGTGTGTGTGTGTGTGTGTGTGTGTGTGTGTGTGTGTGTGTGTGTGTGTGTGTGTGAATGTGTGTAGAGGTAAACCATAATGTACAGGTCTTAAATTAAATTTTTAATTTTCACCTCACAGGTGGCGAGGTGGGTCAGGGTCCCTCCTGCAGGCAAACTGATGTTAGTGTCCATACAGACTCTGACAATGATGATAGGCATGGTGAGACACAGGCAGTGTTGCTAGTGGCTGAAGCTGTGCCATTGATTGACATCCCACTTTTATCCACCCCATCCCCACACACACAGTCTCAATGCCCATACATACTCCATCACCAGTGGCATAGATGAGGGACAGTTGGTGGGTGGTGGCATGGGACAGGGCAGTGTGGGGACTATGGCAAGTATGTCTGTACAAAGCAGCCATAGCTGAATGACCAGAAAGGGACCACACAGGCAGATGTACAGGGGTGTTTGTAGGAGGGCTGCTGGCTATCATGCCCCTGGTAGAAGTGCCACAGCAGGTGTCACCAGATGCATGTTTTGGGCCATCATGGAGGCACTGGCATGTATGGAATGTTACACCAAACAGAGTCTGAGGCTCCATAGGGCTACTCATTCTGCTGTACTTGACAACATCAGTGATCTTGCAGGTGCCCAATGTTATTTTGCAGAGGTCCAGGACAGATGCTTGAGTGAGAGGGTGGGAATCCTTGACCCTGTGGTGTCTGTGGTAGAGCATGTGGTGGGAGTAGGGAGGTGGCCACATGCACGTAGGTCAACAACACCAACAGGTGGAGGTCTACGTGGACGTGCAACAACTCACGGCCGCTACCCGTAGTGGCAGTACCAGCAACAGCATTGCAGGGGGGGTGCTGTCCACACCACAACACAGCAGGCCACTTGCACATGGTCCTGGCTGGTTCCAACAGGGACATGGATCCAATGGACAATTGTCATAAACATCAGAGGAGAATAACATATCGGAGCTTCTGTCTGGTAGTGCCTGTGTAACCCTGGCAGGCACAGTTCCCATGTCCATAGCCAGAGACAGTGAACTGTACACCCTGCCATGTACAGTCTACAGCTGTCCAACAAACCCCTGTAAAGGGCAGCCACATGGCAGACATGTGTGCATACATACACACACACTTCACCAGCAAAGCTAGGGCACCTCCATGCCTACACACACCACATCTGCACAGCCTATTTAATAAATAACCCCCTAACCCGCACACAATGTCAACCAAACAGCTCAGCCTAGGCCTCTGGCAAACCCCAACACACCCTGTGCATATGATGATACCTGTGCCACATCCCTGTCATCCATGCCATCGATCCAGGGACATGATATGGGTCTGATGCACTGGGTGAATGTCCTAACGTTTAGCAATGTAATGTTGTTTAACGTGTTTTCAGCTGGAATGATTAATGCTTACACATAAGGATGTGTAGCTGTCCAGCCATGATGCATTATAGCTGTTATTAACACTGACTGATTGTGGTCTCCATAATGTATTCTTTTTTGTGTTTTAGGTGTCTGTGTGTCAGCAAGATGTTGGTCTGCTGTCCTATCCCACAAGGAGTGCAGAACTGTGGTGACAAATTGACTTTGTCATATCCTGGGTACAGCTGAACACAGGTAACAGGTCTGTATAACAGTGACTGCATGTGCCACATGGCTGATAGGTCTGAGGAGTGTATACAGGTGAGTGCATGGTGACTGATGTCAGCAGCTCTTCTACAGTGGACAATTGTAAGTGTACTGTGTGTCACACACCAAATGTCCATGAATAACACACACACACACACAGGCTTTGGTGTTGATGCAATACACAGAGAATACTGTTCACATGAATGTATTTCATTTTGCAGTGAACTAATTTTGTCCTATGTAATTCCACCCAGACCAAATTGCCAAAACATCACATCAGGAAATAATCATTTCACCAGTTTAATGTCATTGACGATGATACTGGCAGAGTATATGTCCTTTTCCCCAATGTAGTGCAATCCTGGAGTTGGTAAACATAGGTGTGCTGGTGTGGGTGGCACAGCCCCCCACTTTGGAGGGTGTGGGGTGACATAGAACCACACACAGTGTGATTAACAACTACTTAACATGTTAACATAAACTGTACAGTATAACAGCACACTAAGTTGGGGGTTACCCACAACAATAACCCCAATGTGGGTGGCTGTGGCCACAACAACCACACCCATGTGCACATATATATTTATATATATATATATATATATATATATATATATATATATATATATATATATATATATATATATATATATATATATATATATATATATATATATATATATATATATATATATATATATATATATATATATATATATATATATATATACATACCAAATCCTGTATCACTGTACAGCTGTTCAGTGGGAAGAGGGCATGTACACATCCAGTACTAGTTTTGCTTGAATGTATTTCCACAAGATGATTGCTTTGAAATGTTACCTTTAGCCAGTTAGCTCTCAGATAAATGATCTCCTGGGACATATATTTTCTGCAAACTGAAGTAGATCCCTTCACATACACACACATGTACTTGGCAACACTGAGAGTAGAACCCCTACCTAGGTACTTATTGCTACTAATGTGTTTGGCTTTAATTGCACACACCACAGAGCTTTTAGGGTGAGATGTGTTCCAAGTTTCCTAAGTGAAGAACATCATCAGGCCTTGTACAGTATGGTAATGGGGGATGTACTGAGTGTTAATGAACAATACATAGTATGACATACTGTCATATACACATTGAAAAACACATACAGTCATAGACACATTTGACAGACCTGGGTTTAGCAGTGCTAACTACCTTGTCAGTGAGTCCATTCTGTTACAGAGATTTTACACACAGCACATGCATCATTGGGCTGGATAGTGTAATCAGTTACCTGTATGGTTGATGGTGACAGCGGTCCTCATACAGTGGACTTTGGGACATGTACTGGGGATACCATGGTGTAAAGACAGTATAAGTGAAGAACAAAACCTCTGCAAGTAGGACCAGGTGCACAGCTGGAATTGATACAAGTAGACAACAAAATGCCAGCACCAAACACAGTCAAAAGCACAAAACCAGTAAGGTTAATACATAAGTATTTTTATTTAATCCATAATGTAATATACATCCCAGACCGGTTTCAGCCAACAGGCTTTCCTCAGCAGGAACAAAAGTAGTTACTAATGTGAAGTGACACACATACATATATAGCATGAGCCATCCAATAGGATTCTTCCCAAAGGATTCTTCCCAAAATTCAAATTGTTTCCTATATGAAAAATAAAAAGAAGATAAAATGTTATAAAATAAGACAACATTATTAATAGCAGTATATGTGATTTGAGTAGTAACCATAGTTACTAAGAACCAATAAAAATAAAACACATAACTTTACAAATGGTCATTCAAACCAGGTGAAAACAAAGTACTCAGTTTTATGATCCAATACTTCTCTTTTTTTGTAAGGATTGAGTGCCAACCTTGTTTATTGGATCTGTCACCAAGAATCCTATCAATAATGGTGAACTGGAATCCAGCTGAGTTGTGGTGAAGACAATGTCTATATAGAGCGTTGGTCTCTCTTGGTTCGTATGTCACTGCGATGCTCTGACATATGCAGACGAAATGGTCATGATGTTTGTCCAACATAAAAAGAACCACATGTGCATGTTGCAAGATACACCACCCAATCACTGTTGCAGTTACCAAAAAATTGTATATCATATAGCCTGTCAGTGTTTTTGCCGGTAAACTGTTTGGATGTGAAAATAAATGAACATGATGAACAATGACCACAATTGTAAGTGCCCCATAATCTATCACCTGTCATGGTTAATTGATGATGTATAGCTCCAGCCAAGCTAACTCTTTTGAAATGAGAAAAAAAAAGAACCTGGTGTCCTACCTCTTCTATAGCCATACTTACAAGTATCACCAATCAAAGGTATAAGTTCATCATTAGCGGTAAGAATGTTCCAATGCTTAGACATAACATTTCTGATTAAATTGATATTCCATCCAAATGTGGTAATGAAACGGATGGAATCATCCTGTTCAGTATGGGTTTTATCATGATATGTGAGAAGTGAGGTTCTGGTGGAGTTAGAGGCAACCTGTCGAGCACCCTGGATATCAAGCTCATTGTATCCCCTAGTTCTAAACCTATTAACCAGATCTTTTTGGGATTCTTCATATTCATTTTCTGAGGAACAAATTCTACGAATCCTGAGGAACTGAGATTTGGGTATGTTTTGAATGATGTGGTTGGGATGCATGCTGGTGGCATGTAACAGGTTGTTATATTGGGAATATTTGCAAAATGTTTAGCTTTCTAAAGTATCATCTGGATTCTGAGTAATGGTGACATCCAAAAAATTGATCTCAGACCGATTGCAGGTTAAAGTGAATTTAATGCCCCATTTGTTCTGATTTAGATACAATACAAATTCTGCAAGATACTCCTCATCCAAATGCCAAACCAACCAACAATCATCCAGATACCTACGCCAAATATCCAGTTCCTCAAGATATAAATTATGTGTAGAATCATAAATAAGGTGCTCCTCAATGTATCCCATGAAAAGGTCTGCATATATGGGAGCAAAGGAAGCTCCCATAGCAGTACCTTTGAGTTGCCAATAACATTCACCCTGAAAGTGGAATACATTTTTGTTCAGAACATGCTCTGCCATACAAACAAAGAGTGTGTTGAAGCCCACCGGATATAGTTGGGCTTTTTCTTGCCAAAAGTTTTGGGCTTCCAATCCAGCCCAGTGTGGTATATTGGTATATAAGGCTTTGACATCCAGAGTGCATAACAGCCAGTCAGGTTCCAGTTTACTGTCAGAAATTATTTGCAGAAATTGTGTGGTGTCCTGTATTCTGGCACAAATAAAGCCAAGAAGTGGTCTGAGATACAATGTTATACCCAGCACCCACACCCACATTGGATATTATACTCACTGAAACTCATGATAATGCTCTGACATACCCACAATCACACATTTACCAGGACTGCAATACAACCCTTGTCTGTCTAATCAGTGCTAGTACAGGGATATGCATTTATTGCACATGCCACACATATAGTAGGGTGAAGGTTTGTCATGGCTCTCCTAATGTCAGCAACATCACTATCCCTTATAATGTAGGGCAATGTTTATTGTATTTGGAGAATATGGCCTCAGAATGCTGTCTCCTACAAATATGCACAGTCACACACATACATACAATTGCCAGGACTCAGAGGGTAACCCACGCCTATCTACGTATTTGTAGAATAGTGTTATGCTGCTACTGCAAGCTCCAGGTAGCCCATAGGGTGAAGAGTGTAACAAGGTGCATTTAACGTCAATTACAGAAGCAGCCATTTCTAAGTATGGCAATGGGGGTGTAGTGGGTGAGATGGCCCTCAGGGTATTGTCAACTACATGTTTACAAACACGCAGACACTGTTATTCTCAGTAATGCACACTGACACATTTGTCAGTACTGGGGACCATAGGTGCAGGTGTTCCTAGGTGTGTACCAGGCAGAGATACTTAATAACATACAGCTCACACACCAAGAACATGATAGTCAGTACTCAAGAGTCCAGCTTTGCATGCAGAGGTGCATGGTTCCAGTACTACAATCTGCAATCTACTCCTTCTTGGAAAAGCACTATTAAGCACTGTTAAAAGTAATAATGTAATGATATAATACATGCAAGTGTGACTGCATATATCCTGGGATACTACCCATGTATGAAACAAATACAAAGAGAAAAGATTGTTGTACTAGCCATGTCTACACAGATGTCACATACAGTATACTCACACCCCTTGCTACTGTAATGACAGTACATAGAAGCATGTTACGTACATGGAATTAAATACACTTGTTAAAGGTGTCATTACCCTGCTATTTTATCAGACTGGAATGTGATCACTGGTTACAGGGCTGAGCTATGCTTAGCAGGTGTAAGCATTGCTTAAATGTAAATGCTAAGCACATTTGCGCACTGGTAAGCGAAGCCTACATGGTGTAAGCACCTATTTGTTTAACTATACGTTAGCACTGCTTACTGTCATGCAAACCCATGCAAACCCACTTAAAGCTGCTTAAAACTGCCTTAACCTCTCTGCATCCAACAGTCGTTGTTCTGCCTAGCAACAAAATAAGCAGCCATTGCAGGTCTTGAACCCAAAACACTGTACACTATAGTCATAGCAGTTTACCACTAAGCCATCGGAGCTGTAATGATACCTGTTATTTTTTCAAATATGTCATTCAGTACACATACTGAATAGTACTGAACAACTGTTTTTACTTCAGTAATGTGTATAGCGTGTCGTGTTAATGCATACTCCTCTAGTATCATAAAGTAGTTAGTTAGGGGTTTGAATCCTGCACGTGACAACTGTGAGTATGTGTGTGTGTGTGTGTGTGTGTGTGTGTGTGTGTGTGTGTGTGTGTGTGTGTGTGTGTGTGTGTGTGTGTGTGTGTGTGTGTGTGTGTGTGTGTGTGTGTGTTTGTGTGTTCATATGTGATCTCCTTGGAGAGGAGCAACCTTTAAAACCTATATCCATGTTAGGCAGAGCCCCTCAACGACCCTCTTCAAGAGAAATATTGACAAGTGGATGAGAGATTGTAGGTTTACCCCTGGGATCTCTTCTGTGTTCCTACTAAACAGAGGCACAGTAAACTAACCTTAAAGGGCTATCTTCTGTGACCTACTATACAGAGGCACAGTCAACTAATCTAAAAGAGTGGTGAAAGCCAAACACACTCTGGCTAGGCGTATAAATGCCCTAGGGTAATTAGCCTAGTATCAACCTATGAACCTATGAATTGTTTAGTAAGTGAAAATAGTATTGAATCAGTCATGTTTTTATATCTAAATATACACATAGATAAATATGGTGGGAATACATCTGGGAAGGTATATACAACACCCATGTTTACACATAGCAAGGATATATATATATATATATATATATATATATATATATATATATATATATATATATATATATATATACATATATATATATATATATATATGTATACATATATATATATATATATATATATATATAGATATATCAGACAGAAGCATCAGTTTCCCTATCCCTATTAGCAGGGATCTTGCTAGCATCAAATCCATAGTACATAGAAATTGGGATATCATCACCAATAGCCATGAGATTTCAAAAAAATTGGGTACTACCTACCCAACTGTTTGCACATAAGCAATCCAAACCTTTAAGAAATTCCTTTGCGAATAGAGACCCACCATTTCTTTTAACACAATCAAATATTCACAATGATTCTCCGGGCATGTTTTACTGTGGTACTTGTGTTGCTTGTGAATATATTCTAATAGGAAATACTTTTACATTCCCTCATAATAACTTCAATATTTCTTTTAAAGGTCATTTTGATTGTAAAACCACAAATGTAGTCCTTGCAGCCATTTGTGCATCTTGCCCTTCATTCTATGTGGGTAAAACTACTCGCAAACTGTCATCTCAAATTAAAGAACATGCTGTAATTGTCAGGAATATGGACATGAAAAATGCACTTGTGAAACTTTCCCTTTTTTGCCCTTCGTTTCACAAATTCAGATTTATAGTGTTGGATTATGTTGAAATGTTTTTGGGTGATACTAATACATTATTAGAAGTTAAAGAACTCCGCTTGCAACTCAGATTAAATGGTGAATCATCCCCAGGTCTTAATTAAATGCTTAATATAAAATGTGCATTAAAATGGATACGCTAATTCTGTACTGTCTTGACAGTTGTCTGCTTACACTGTTGTTTTAATGTTCCCTCATTTCCCTTAGAGTCATATAACAAATATTATAATGATTATATACTACTTGCATTCCTCAGGTTGGTTTCCATAACAACCAAATAACCAGTTGAATGTATTGGATCTTTTAAAGTAGTATTAATAATATTGATTATCTTGTCTTTTCTTATTGGTCATCTAGTTGCTTGCATACTCTTATTTAACTACTGCTCCGATGTTCATTGTTTTGTCTAATGAAGTTCTTCACACTAATAAAGAACGAAAGCTTTACACCTGCTCCTGAAATTTGGTACTTCGTGTTTTTTATTTTTTATTCTTCTATATTTTGAAGTGTTTAAGTCGGATGTATTAGTATTCTATATGCATGATCGGTGAGTTTTTATTCCTTAATATATATATATATATATACATATATATATATATATATATATATATATATATATATATATATATATAAATATATACATGTATGTATGTATAGATAACATATGCCCATAACATGCAGTGGAGTCATACCTCAGCACCATAAGTCACAACCTCTTAGTGCAAGGGAATGTAATGTAAGTATTGCAGGTATAAATGTAGAATGTTGCTACAGTTACAGGGGTTGTGTCAACAGACATGTTGTGTAGGAAGTCACTTCTGATACTGACATGCACTCCATCAGTTACTGACAGACATCATAGAATCATCATAGTAAAGTACCACGCAAATCACAGTAATGATCCTGTGGAATACAGCAGAAATATGACCAATAAACATGGACAGTCTGACACAATCTTGTCAGTCCAGAGGTATACACAGAACTCCTTAGTGCAAGATGTGTGGACCAAGCCTGACAAAGGGGATGTTTACAGCTATGAAAATGGGGATATTGCAGAAATACTGGAATAGATAAGCTCACACCGATGATGCATTCACACCCTCCTGTCTGTCCTAACACATATTAACCGGTGGAGCAGAAGTCCCAAGCCCACATACTTCCCATTAGTAAGTGACATACATCTTCACAGCATCCCACTGCTTTTTCAGAAACACACAACACATATGATGGCCAGGCAACAGTACATCTGACAAATATCTGGACATAACATCACACTAGGTAAATACACTGAGCTGCTAGGCATGTTACAAAGCACTGTATAAACTACAGGTAGACTGCCACAACACTGACCCAAGTTTCCTATGGGGGAATACACATGTACTTGCAAATATAGCAGGCACTACAGGCATGTAACAGCATGGAGTAACAGACACTAGTTTGAAAGTGCATACCCACAACCAATCTCAACACAGTCACATTATGGTAAGCCTAAATAATATGACTGTATATGGACTGTATGAACAGAACCATCCTATTTGCCACTCTCACACTAACCCTACATATACTGGCCCAATTCACAGTGTAGTCTGATGCCTGACTGTGGTATGGGACATGTCTCAGTCTGGCCCTACAAACATATATACGCTGATAGGGAACCAGAAACTGGAGCAGCATGCAACATCAGATAGAACAGGACCAAGAACACTGACATCTATACAGTCTGTACACAGGCCAAGTAAAATATTCACAATACACTGCTACACAATACTGACACTCTGTCAACAATCACCATAAGTACACAGACCTCACTACTGTACAGACTACAACATAATGTCCATCTTTTTGTCCTCAAATATAAGGCCTACTATACATAACATGTTTAGCAGTCTGATATACCACTGGTTTGTTATCAGGAATGATGTCAGTAAATAATGATATACTGTACATATGCACTTCTTACTTCATGACATTTGGACAAGAGGGTGACATACCTGGGGGACAGAGGCACAAACACAGGGCCAATATTGACATATTGCTGTGATAAACTGAGAAAATTCCTGGAGTAACAGGGTTTGTTGTGACATATCTCTTCTGAGGGATATGAAGTCAGTAACTGACATGGATGGCACCATGTACTGACTGCAAACATCAGAATATGCTACTGCATTTTCTAAAGATAGGAAATGTGTGAGTAACACACCACATCTAAGACTCCAAACTCTGGCCAGTCTGCAGATAGCCCTACAGGTGAAAGTTTCCTCAACCACATAACACTGTCATGCCAGACTTTAAATCATGTAGAACAGCCATATCCACACAAACCCTGTTAAACCATTACTTTAAATGTAGAACAGCAATACTTACATTCTGTCCCCGTGTCTGGAGCATCCCCCTCCTGTTTTTTGCCATGTCTCCACAGTGTATGTTGTTAGAGGTATTTCCAACTACCCTCTGTGATGCTGTTTGTCAGACACCCACATGAAGTCCTGCTCACAGCGAAGGAAAAGGGCCAACACCCACATTAAGTGCTTAGTTATAGGAGTGTGTTTCCATGAAATTTGCTATAGGAATGATACCACAGCTGTTCCACATGCAATTAGCAAGTAGGGACTCCAATTCATTTACAGGCCATCAGCTGATCATGAGCATTGCCTACAAAAGTCAACCTGCTGCCTATCCAAAACAGATGTACTTTTCCACATCCACCAGAGATGAAGAGAGAGAGACAGAGAGAGAGAGAGACAGAGAGAAAGTAAGAAAGGAAAGGAGTAAGAGCCAAGCATGTCTGTGTATGATCTATGGGTGGAAAGTGGTATCTGGATATTAAAATGATTTCCTATATTGTTTACTAATCCATACTGTCACATAGTAATTGCACATGGCTGTACACATTTATGGCTGTGGATTGTCTACAACAATCTCTACAGTGTTTGAAAACTGTTGGCCTTGTAATGTGGACATTGGGACATATAGGCCCTCAATATAACGATGTAGCAAAACCCACACTGCAATGGATCCTGTCATTACACAATCACCCCAACACCCACACAGGATATTAATGAAACACACACTTACCAGTACTGAGCGTCAACCCCCTACCTGGCTATGTATTGTTAATTCAGTGTTATGCAGTTATTGCACATGCCACGGAGCTTACATGTTGGAGAGCTGTCCAAAGGTATCTTTGAAGGTGAGTGACATCAGCAGTGGTGTTAAAGGAGGGGTAAGGGAAGTGTAGTAAGTGTGAATGTCCACAAAATCAGGTGTCAACAAAGACATACACACACTCTCTCACAGAAACACACACATTATCACAGCTGGCCAGATTAGGATTAGAACTCCTACTTAACTATACTACAGTATTACGCAGTTATCGCAAGTGCCACAGAGCTTATAGGGCAGAAACATGGCCAAAGGGTTATTTCAAGGTGACTGACATCAGCAGGCATGCTAAACTAGGGCAATGGGAGGAGTAGTGAGTGTGAATGGCTTCAAAATCATTCATCTCCACACACACACACACACACACACACACACACACACACACACACACACTTGCTAGTACTGAGATGCATAAGTTCATTACTTCCCAGGTGTACAGTAGGTGAATGGGCCTGAAGGCTGTACAAGGCTAGGCCAAGAAAATACCTTGGCATTAGGCTACATGACAATAGTTCCCAGTGTGGCTCAGGGGTGTAGTCCCTGGGGGTGGGTATTGTATTCACCATCCACTCATCTGGGTTATTATTTTGGCTGGCCAGTGATGTGCACTGCTTTCCATGTATGTGATCTATATTCCATAACATGGGCAGTGTCTATGTTGTACACATGTCCCACATGCATGTTCTTTGATGTGTGGAAGTGTACTTGAGGTCTCTGGGGCATGTTGTGTGGACAGATTGTTATCTTCTGATGTAGCATTCCTGACCTCATTTGGTGAGACCTGGCTATGTAACCGAGGTCGTGCTTGCACCTACATTGACAGCATGATACAGGTATTCAGTGGAGTTAGTGGTGTCTGTCCATACAGGGCATGTGTATAAGGCATGGTATTCCCTTTTCGGGTTACATGTGCAGACTCTACAGTTGTTGCAGGTGTCCAGTGGGGAACATGGCAAAAGGGCCACTGTACACATGTATTTGCCTACTGAGGGGATGGAACAGGGTGCCATGTCCTTTTACTTGCTGGATAACACACACTCAGTGAGGAGATGTAACACATCAAAGTACTTTCTGATGTCAGTGGCACTGTTGTGGTCAACAGGCATGTAGTCCACTGCAATAACACCGTGGTTACTATCTGTGAGGCAATATGCAGGGAACTACCAATATAGTGGTTGTTGCCTAGCCAAGTGTGTTTGTGTATGAGATGTGGGTGGAGAGTATTCTCTGAGTAATAGAAGGGTTGCTTATATTGTTTACCAATCCATAATGTCACATGTAGGGATATGGATTGTCTACACCAACCTCTCCAGTGTTTGACATCTGTTGTCCTTGTAAGGTGAAAATTGTGACATATACTAGGTCCTTAACATAATAATTTAGCAAAACTCATCCACAATGGATCCTGTTATTGCACAATCACAGCAACCTCCACACAGGATACTGATGACAGACACACACACACACTTACCAGTACTGAGATTAAAACCCCTACCTAGCTATGTATTGCTACAATAGTGTACTGCTTCTATCTCATACGCCATGGAGCTTATCAGATGGATGCTGTCCCAAGGTACTTCTAAGTTAAGGAACATCACCAGCCCTTGTAAATACTGGCATTGTATGATGTAACGGTTGAGAGATCCAAAAAATCATTTTACCCTACACACACATTTACATTTGCCAGGAGTGAGGTTCAAACCTCTACCTAAGAATGTTTGTGAACCATTATGTTACACATTTACCATATGCACCACTGACCTTATGGGTTAGGGTTGGCAAAAGCTACTTCTAAGGTGGATGATATCTGCAGGATTGCTAAAGTCAGGCTCTGAGATGTGTACTGGGTGTAAATGGGGCCAAAATCTTTGAGGTACAGACATACATACACTTGCCATGGATGAGATTCAAACCCATACCTATGTAGTTACTGCTGCTACATTGTTCTGCATTTATGGCATGCACCATAGGTTCATAGGTAGGTACTAGGCTATTGGCCCAAGGGCCTGTGTAAGCCTAGACAACAAGGTTCTATGGCTTACACCACCCAAGAAAGTTATTTTCCTGTGCAGCTGTCAAGCAGAGATACAGAAGTGATCCCCGGGGTGTATTTCCCATCCACTCATCAAGATTTGTCTTGAAGAGTGCTAATGAAGAACTTTACTTGACATAGATGGGTAGCTTGTTCCAGAGTATAGGAAGTCTCTGGGACAGGAATCTATCCCTAAAGCGTGTCCTGTTTATTGTGGTGACAAGGTTTAATCCCTAGAGCGTGTAGCTTGGAGGGATTGGGATTTCTTTAGGTGTAGCATGTCCAACAGCTCTGGGTTTGACATACCTTTATATGTTAGGCAGAGATCACCTTGGAGTAGGTGATATGCTATGGAGAAAAGCTGGAGTTTTTTTGAGACAGTCAGTCTAGAGCATTTGTTTAAGGGCAGTAATCCTCTTTGTGATGTACTTCTGTGGCCTTTCCAGCTGCTGCAGATGTCTTGTGAGGTACATTCCAAAAGGGGTACTGTACTCTATAATGGGTCTAATGAGTGTCGAGTAGAGGGAAACAATGACCTCTTTTTTTCCTGGAGGAGAACCCTTTAATGATGAGGTGTGACACGTAGAAGGACTTCCTGGAGCTCCTTCCATGGAGCTTACATGTTGGAGAGCTGTCCCAAGGTATATTTAAAGGTGACTAACATCAGCAAAAGTGCTAAAGGAGGGCTAAAGGGAGAGTAGTAAGTGTCAATGTCCATAAAATCAGATATCGTCAAAGACACACACACTCTCTTACACAAAAGCACAAAGTTTCACAGTTGCCATCTCTGGGATTAGAACTCCTACCTAACTAGTGTGCTACACTATAGTATTACACAGCTATCACAAGCACCACGATGCTTATATGTTAGAGAGCTCTCCACAGGTATCTTTGAAGGTGACTAACATCAGCAGCAGTGCTAAAGGAGGGGTAAGGGGAGATTAGTAAGTGTCAATGTCCATAAAATCAGGTATCATGAAAGACACACACACTCTCTCACACAAACACACACAGTTTCACAGTTGCCATCTCTGGGATTAGAGCTCCAACCTCATTAGTATGCTACACTACAGTATTACGCAGTTATCACAAGCACCACAGAACTTATATGTTAGAGAGCTCTCCACTGGTATCTTTAAAGGTGACTAACATCAGCAGCAGTGTTAAAGGAGGGGTAAGGGGAGAGTAGTAAGTGTCAATATTTATAAAATCAGGTATTATCAAAAACACACACGGTTTCACAGTTGCTATCTCTGGAATTAGAGCTCCTACCTAACTAGTATGCTACACTATAGTATTACACAGTTATCACAAAAGCCATGGAGCTTATATGTTGGAGAGCTCTCCACAGGTATCTTTGAAGGTGACTAACATCAGCAGCAGTGCTAAAGGAGAGGTAAGGGGAGAGTAGTAAGTGTCAATGTCCATAAAAACAGGTATCATCAAAGACACACACACACACACTCTCACACAAACACACACAGTTTCCATCTCTGGGATTAGAACTCCTACCTAACTAGTATGCTACACTATAGCATTATGCAGTTATCACAAGCACCACAGAGCTTATGGGGCTGGCACTTGTCCAAAGGGTTATTTCAAGGTGACTGACATCAGCAGGCATGCTAAAGTAGGGCAGTGGGAGGTGTAGTGAGTGTGAATGGCCTCAAAATCATTCATCTACATACATGCACACACACACACACACGCACACACACACACACACACACACACACACACACACACACACACACACACACACACACACACACACACACACACACACACACACACACACACACACAGTTCCCATGCCTAGGATTATTACTCCCTCCTAACTAGTATGCTACACTATAGCATTACACAGTTATCGCAAGCACTATGGAGCTTGTGAGACTGGTATTTGTCCAAAGAGTTATTTCCAGGTGACTGACATCAGCAGGCATGCTAAAGTAGGGCAGTGGGAGGTGTAGTGACTGTGAATGGCCTCAAAATCATTCATCTCCACACAGACACACACACACACACACACACACACACACACACACACACACACACACACACACACACACACACACACACACACACAGTTTCACAGTTAGAACTCCCACCTAATTAATTTTCTACACTACAGTATTACACATGTATCGCAAGCACCATGCAGCTTTTAGGGTTGAGACTTGGCCAGAGGGTTATTTCAAGGTGACTGACATCGGCAGGAGTGCTAACATGGTCAATAGGAAGTGCAGTGTGTGTGTGAATGGGCCATAAACCATTCCTCTGGAAACACACACACACACACACACACACACACACACACACACACACACACACACACACACAGCCACACACAACTTTACATTTGACAGGACTGGGTATACAAATGCTAGACGATTTGTACTATCATGTTACACAGTTATCACAAGCAACACAGACACTATAGGACTGAGGTCTACCAGAAGCAATGTCTACAGTGATTGACATCAGCACATCATGTGATATTGGCCAATTGGATGTGTGGTGGATGGGACAGGGCTCATGATGGAAACCTCTCTGTCACTGTCTGTCTCTCCCTTCCCCACATCTGTGTGTGTGTGTGTATGTTTGACATATTATAGTGTGTTGGCCTTGGATTTGTGTGAGTATTCCTATCCAATGTGTGTGGAAAGCATGAATGGTGTACAATGTGGTGTGTGTGCACATACATCTGTGACTGACAGATAAGTATAGTCCACTGTGTTGTCAGACATGGGCTTCATTTCTCTAAGTGTAGGAGCATGCCCAGTATGACCTTCTGTATTAACTGTGTGAATCCATTCCAGGTAGGTTGTACTCCAATCCAGGGTTTGGTGTTCTACACCTACAGCTAGCAACCTGTTTCTGCAGGATATCTGTAGATAGGTTGACAATATGGAGTCACAATGGGCGACAGATAGTGGGATACTGTAACTATTGTGTCTGTGCTGCTTGAGTTACATGGTTGGTGTTAGCAGAGATATTCAGACATATGTACTATTTTACATTTTACACTGTGATGTATTAGGTCATCAGCTACTGACAGATATACTTACTTGCTCAGTTATTTCCTGGGAAATACAAGATGAATTAAGCTGTGTCCAGTATTGTGGTTTGCAGCCTACATATTCTTGCACACCAATGCCATTCTGGAGGGGTAGCTGCAGACACTTGCTGATGGGTCTGTGTAAATGGTCCATCACCTTGGTACTGCGGTGGCTGAGGGTCCCCTGCTTGTACATATATCAATGTAACAGAATGGCCATATCCTGCTGTGGCCATACCTCTCAGCTGTACAGATTCACCCAGGTTACCCAGAGGCAGGGCTCATACATCTTGTCAGTTCCCCTTCACATTGTGGTTTACGAGCATGTTTGTAGCCACCCATTACTGGGTTTGCAGGCAGGGGTAGTATGGGCACACATCAGAGTTTCAAACTTCACACACTCCATGACGTCCATGCTTCTACACCCCCCACTCTATTATTCTATCCTCTTCCTAACATTATGCGAACGATATCTGAGAAGTGTGCCCATAGTTGTCCCTTCATCCCGGTGGTATTTAGGGGTTGGTCCATAGTTCATGCAATAGGACATGGTGGGCATGCTACTGGGATTTGTCAACATGGCCATGCATTTCTGTTCTTTTGACTGTGTTATGTTGTTAGTTGGGACCCCGTGAGATAACATACACTGGCACTATGGGTGAGGCATAGGCCTTTGACAGAGGACTGTAGGCCATTTGGTAGTGATGCAGGCCATCTGTAGCAGACCAGTGCATTCTGTCACTCCTACTTTCCCAGGCTGCGAGCCACTGGATTTCCCCTGGGGTGACAGGGTAAGTGTGCAAGGTGTTAATGGCAATAGTTCCTGCCCATATTAATCCATTGATGTGGATGCTGGCAGGGTGCTGCTTACAGCCAGGGACACACACGCATGGGACACCTCTTCAGCATGCTGCATTCTGTGGGTATTCCCATACAGAAGTGGGGAGTCTTACTGTAATCATTCCCAACAGCAAGGATATGACCTGTGATAAACCTGTGGCTGATGGTGGGGTGAGCTGAGTGCATGTGTGATATGGAAGCTTCTTGCAACTGACTCACAGATATACCTGGGACATTCCCCTTATGCTACCTTGTGCAGGGACATAGGCAGTCTCTCATTACTTCATAACTGTGCCTTTTGTGGTCTGCCACTGATTGGCCAGACTACATCAGTATACCATACTGCACAGGCAACTAATGTGCTGCTAACCTGTATGTAAAATTCAAAAGTTGTGTGCAGTTGACAGTTACATTTTATGTACTCTGTCTAGGGTACTTCTGCCTGTGTACTGTGTGTATGTCTGGGTCTACATTCATGGCATGTCCATCTTTCAGACAGTGAAAGATATTGACATCTGGATAGTGAGTATTGGACGACTGCTGACATAGGTATTGCTGAGAAGCATTGTGGTTGGCATTGCAGTTGTCGGAACATGGCCCTGTCATCAAGAGTACTGGCCATAGGCCACCGAGACACAGCCCTCCATGCCTACATGCTGATCACTTCCAGGCGATATTGAACACACAACAGCCTAACACACAGACCCCTGCATATTGTACACATGCAACAATCTATCCTGCGAATTGGGCCAGCTCAGGTAATCTGTGCTCCACTGTTATTAAACTCACATGTACATGTTACTGTATTTCTACATAGGATTGTGGGGGGGGGGGGGCACACCTGAAGACTTTAAGCATTTGCTATGACTGTACTGGTATTTCAGTTACTCTGCTGACTTCCATTTCATTTTTTATTCTGACCTATCATGCAGACTGGAGGCATATCAATAGAGTACACATCTTAGGTTTTATTGACCTACACTTTGGTTTCAGACTTCTTGCCCTTCAGAACTAACATACAACTGCCAGACCTGTTGTAGTCTGTCTGTGTAGGTCTGGAGGGGGGAGCTGTTCTCCATTGCCATCAGTTGGAGGCCTTAGCCCAGCCTTTCTTTATGGTCATCTACACCTATCCTGCTGGCTGAGCCTGGTGTTGGGTATGTGATCCTCACTGCATGTGTGTGTCCTATGGACACACATTTGGGCCACCACATGTGCTGCAGTGGGATTTGTCACCTTGTCTAGTACTACCTAGTATGTTGACACCAGTATTTGTTATGGATTTCATGCTGCCCATATAGGTGTCTGCTGTCTGCTGCCATCCCATTCAGCCACCCAGTTTCCTTGCATGCTCACATCCATACCATAGATACAACTATCAGAACATACTACTCCATTCAGCAATTGATAGTAACAGTGTCTTACCTTGTGGCTGTGCCAGTATTGAGGACGGTGCTGAAGGGCTGACTATGTCAGATGCACATAGTTCAATCCCTATACATGGTAAAACACAGGTAGTGTCGTGTTTGGCATCCCTTTTACTGTACGTGCGAGTCAGAGAGAGGTGTCATTCCCTGGGTCCCTACCATGTCAGTGTATGTGCTATGCATTGCCTCTTTGCCAAAGCCTGGGCATACTGGGCATGCACTCTTTTGCCTACATGGGCAGGCTTAGGTTGTTGTTCCTCCTCCAAGTCCCTCTGTGCCTGTGATGGCCTTGGCAATGGTGGGGGGGGGGGGGCTGTGTGGCCCTGCCCTGTGGTCTTCCTGCTGCAGCTGTTTCCACAGGATCATATTGTGTAGCATGGCACATACTATGAACATTTGTGTACATGTAGCTGGAAAGTACTGCAAGGCTCCACTGGATATGTCCAGGCAGCAGAACCATGACTTGAGCATCCCAAACACATGCTCTATTATGATTCTGGTCTGTGCGTGTGCCTCATTATGGAGTTCCTTGTTCGTGTGTGTGTGCATATCTGATGGGTGTCATCAGCCATGGCTCCAGTGTGGAACCAGCATCCCCCACTATGTGGCCATATGGGATGTCCCCACTGGCAAATGACTGGTACAGCTGTGTCATATCCCAGATGTGGGAGTTGTGATAGTTTCCAGGGATGCCAGCACATACATTCAAGATGATGCTCTGGGCATCGCACACAACCTGGCAGTTGATGGAGGGGAAGCCCTTGCGGTTTATGTAGACTCTACCCTGCTCGCCAAGTGGTGCTTTGATGTGTGTGTGTGCATGCAGTCTATAGCACCCACTAACTCAGGGTATTCTGCTATTTGGTGGAAGAGACACATATTGCTGGTCAACACCTCACGGGTGTTGAGGAAATATATGTGTTCACTGGCATGTGCTGACATGGCATCCAGGAACTGGTGGAGTACCCTGTATGCTGATGTCTGTGAAATCCCCATGATACCCCCAGTTGGCCTTTGGAAGGTACCTGTGGATAGTATTCTTAAACCTACACATACCTTGGTGTCCACTGGGATGGGTTCCCCTCTGTTGGTTCTGTGTGTGAGGCGTGGGCTGGCACAGCTCAACAGTTTGCTGTAGAATGTCCCTGTCCACCTTACAACATTCCACTATCTCCAGCTCATGTAGCCTCTGGTAGGTTACCCTGGCTCTGTACAGACTTCTCCTTCTCCTCACTGTGGGTTGGTCATCAGCATTCACATCCTCACCACCCTCAGCCTCTTCCACATATTGATGTATGACAGCAACAGCAGCCCTTAACATTTTGTTAGTTTTGTCAGGTAAAATTTCCCCATCTGTGTACACCAGTGGTGTAGAGTTTGTGGGAAAAACTAGAGTGAAAAGTGTTTTCATAGTTTATAGTAGTGTGCTGGGCTGGGCTGCTATCTGTGTAATTGGCTGATTCCGATACATTTCACCTGCCAGCTATGCTAGTTCTCCTTGATTGCCTTCCTACTGCTGTTTTTCCTTCCTGTTGCCTTCCCATTTAAGCCCTGAGGCACGCCACGCATACCCAGTCCTCAGATGTGAACAGAGCTGCTATTTCCTATTTTTTTTTTTTTTTGTGTAAAACCCAGTGCACAGCATGCACACCCATTTAGGCAATGTAAACACTGCTAGGCAGCCTCAGACACACACCCTTCCTTAGCTCGGCTTAGCCTCCAATAAGCTTACAGCATGCATGACATTCCCCCTTATGAGGTCATCTACCTCTTATACTTATACCTAGGTGTTGCTGCACCTACACGGTTGGCTGCAAGATAACACTGAGAGGAATTCTGTGATTCAGTATCAATCCCCTCATTTGCATAAAACAGAACGCTAATTCATAGTTACCATACTCACACTGAGCTTTCCCCCTTAGCAACCACTATTCCCTGGTATTGTTGTCTTATGCATGCCATTGACTATCATGGCAAAATGCTCATTTGGGTTTAAAAGCTTATTTCCAACTTTTTTTTTATTTTTGGGCCGATCCCATTTGCACACCGCTGCCCTATGCTTGAACAGCCAAAATTGGCCAAAAAAATAAAAGTTGTTTTTTTATACTTATGCAACTATTTCTCATGCCAATGACCATATATTTGGCCATTGGCATGCCTACTACATTGAATGCATGCTTTCTTTGGAGGTGTCATGCCTCCGTTTTGTAATTTGCAGAAATGTATTCGGTTAGTAACCAAATACATTTCTGCAGGTTACACTATTCCTGCACAGATGCCTGCCTGCTTCCTGGATCACTAATTCACCTCAATTGCATGGTTTTCACCAGCAAATGGGGTAATTAGTATATAGCAGTGGTGTATGTGCAGGAATAGTGTAGGAGCACTCATGCATGTCCTGGGAGCTCATTCTTGGATCACTCGTCGGCCATATTGCCTGCAGCAGCTCTTGCACTATTCCTGCACTCCGTGCAGAGCTTGCTGAATCCCAGGGTATGAAAAAGCATGTATTGCACAACACAGTCCCATCTCCAGAGAAGTAAGAGAAATATTGCTAAAAACTGGAATAAATTCAGAGTGAACAAGGAAGTAAAGAACACAGTGGGTGAAAAAGCAGTTTTTATTAATAAGGTAGGCAGGAACATAAAAGCATTCTTAGAGAACAAAATGGACAATAATAAGCATACTAATGGGGGAACCAAACCTTGTGGGAGATGTTCACAGTGCTCATATATTATTAAAAGTAACAACATAACATTAAGTAATAAGATGAAAACAAAAATTAATTTTATAAAGGGAAATTGCTTCACCGATAAGGTGGTTTATCCTGCTATTTGTGAAATGTGTAGTGGATTCTATATGGGAAAAATGGAAAGAGTGTTAAAAAATAGGATTTATGAACACAATAATGATATCAAAAATAGAAAAGAAACAAATGCCCTGTACAGACATTCCACGAGCTGTAATGTTTTTTGTGTTTCAGGTTTGACATCTTGGACACTATAAATACAGAATCAAGAGGAGGGGAAAGGAAGAACGTTTATGTAAAAAAGAGTTACAATGGCAGTTAAGACCAGCAGCAAAACTTCCCCAGGTCTCAATGAAAAATTAATTTTCATGTTTTAAAGCAGGGTGCTTAACACTGTGATACTAATTTTAAAATTATCTAATAATTTGGCTGTGAGAGGCTGCCCTTGTGTAAATGCCATTAAAATGGCTGTCATATGACCTACTTTAGCGTTTAACTGATAATCATCTTGTTTTAACTGAATGAAAGTTTTAAAACATTTGGGAATGAAAATCCAGGAATATCTAAGTAATGCATCTGTCCATATATCAGATCCTGCTGTATATGCCACCCATTCTTCAAATGCAAGTATGTTATAGAATATGCATTTTTTATCATTCCACTGTGATACACTCTGTAATAATCTAGACTGTGTATATAAATCTGTAGTAGTTCCCTATCCCTGTTCTATAATTTGAACTGGTTTTGTGTTTTTTACCTCTTCCTTAAGCTGGGATATCAAAATAGTATTTTGGAGGTTAGTCTCTGTTAATTCATCTAATTCTTCTTCCTTTTCCTTCAGATGCTGTTTAAGGTCTGTCATTTCTACCTGTAATTGTTTAAGGGAGGTATGATACCTGTTATTAGATTCCTCTGTTGACTGCAGGGCTCTTATGCACTTTTGACAGAGATCTTGGATGTCATTTCTGAACTTTTTAAACTCACTTTGTTTTTCTTTTAAAAATGTATTAAATTCTTCTGTCAATGTATCATAAACTTTGTTTCTGTCCTTATCTGTATGTGTAGCAGTGGCATCATTCCATGCTTGTACATAATTTTTAAAGGGAGTTACAAGATCTACAGGGGACTCTGTCAATAACAGATTTGATTGCTGTTGTAATTCAGAAATTAATGTACTGACAGGACATAACTGCTTTACATCTGGATATAATGAAAACTCTTTACCCTTAGTTAATTCTGAATCATGAACAGATCTGTCTTCACAGTCTATTTTTTAGCAATATCATGCAATATTTTTTATGGCATAATACACAAAACGCAGTTTCTCTTGAATCACACAATAAACATTTACTATGATAAACTTCATTTTTTGTTGCAAATACCAATCAAATGTTACAATCCACTTACATAATGCCTGTATGTCAACTTGCCCTAATAAGGTTTTACACTTATTAATGTGTTATGTATACCAACATTGCAATTTACTCCACATTTTATCTGGTTGTTCTGTTACATTAAGAGTAAGACTTGACTTACATTTGCTGGAATTCTGTCTGATAGCATCCATACTAAAAATGTGACACAGAAAAAAGTCTTACCAGTGAGCAAGAAAACAGGTGATCAGGCTGTTGTTGCAGATGGCTGGAAATTTTTCAAAGTCACTCAAGAAGCTGGTGAAGCACAACAAGCAGCGGACTGCTGTACAAAGTACATATCCACCTTTTCTTGGAGAATTTATGGCACTGCGACTTTCCTGCACTGCAGGCTCAATCTGGATTCAGACGTCTGAAAAAAACTTTACTACTGCAAGTTGCATAAACTGGAATACTTCTGTTTAGAAATTACACATACATACAAATGTTAGTTACTGCAATTTGACTGAAGTGACCCTCTGCGGGGCTTACCACTCCCTCTGTGTTTGAATGCAGGCTAGCTTGCCATTGAAAGGCTTGAAAAATAAGGAACTTGCTTAATGGACATGTTTTCATACAGAATCAGCAAAAATGTAAAAAATGACCTCTTATGTGTGCATTACATTGTCAGTAAGAGCAAAAATGTAAAAAGAGGATGTATGTTTTCACATTTTTGCTCTTACTGACAATGTAATGCATACATGAGGTAATTTTGCACATTTTTGCTGATTCTGTATGAAAACATGTCCATTAAGCAAGTTCCTTATTTTTCAAGCCACAGTCATTTAGTATGGATGCTGATCACATATTACTAAACTCTATTTCTACATTTAAGCAAGCTTTATTTTATACCTTATTTATGTTGCATATTTCTAGCAGAATTACTTTCGACCTTAACACCTTGTTGAGCATAATCTTACACTCAATTATTCTATTTCTTTAAAAACAACCTTAAAGGAGAAAGCTGATAGGTTATAAGTGTTTCCGCCATAAAATATGGTTGGGCTTATATTTTAGATACATTACACAAGTCCTTAAAAATAATGGATCACATTTTTATAAAATAAACAAAGTTTGGATATAAATGGAGAACTGTTCATGTAAACAGGGGATTTATATTTATAATTTTATAACAGCAGGACAGTAATTTTAACATGTGATGTTTTTCCAAGGGACTCAATTGGTTCTGCAATTATCCAATAATATTGTTTTTTGTATTACTTAAATGTACCAGAAAAAACAGTTCTGTATTCTGATGAAGTCTCCTGTGTGAGAGATGAAAGTGCTTCATGTTGTGCATTTTATAAAAAAGGAAGAGTCGTTTTTACATTTACTGATATTTTCTTAAATCTCTTGAATCTCAGAAATACTCCTCATGATAAACATCTTGGTTCACCTGCTCAGAGACTTCTGTCGAGACAAACCAGAACCACATCAGTAGTCAATTGTTGTTTCCATATGTCAAGAACAGCAGATAGTGAAACATAATCTGTTGAGGAAATGCCTATCCCAGAAGTCCTACTACAATAAGACCAGCAGACTGCTCAATCCATTACAAAAAGGAGAGGTTGTAAGGATGCAAACATCCAAAGGTTATGATCGAATTGGTGCCATGAAGAATATTTGTCCAGAGCTGAGATTGTACATTGTGAAAACAGAAGAAGGAATCTTTAGGCGGAATTGGAGGCATTTATTACCAGTATCTGAGCCTATACCATAGCAAATAGCCTGTGAGAGAGACTTTATCTCAGTGTTGTCCAGTGTTCCAATTCCAGAGGAAGTTCCAGAGGACATTCCTGTTCCTGTGATGAATCAAGACATTCCTGATATGAGTTATGCACTACAGTCTGCCCCTGTTGCTAATTTAAGTCCCAACTGTTATGTTACGAGATATAGTTGAATCTCTAAACCTTGCAATAGATATGACGCAACTTGGACATGAACATTCTATTTTGATTCTGCTGTACCTAGAAATGCATGCCTATCTCTGTTTGCATAAAGGGCAATCTTTTTAAGAGGGAGGGTGTAGATCAATGAGTGTGTATATACCTTTAAGAAGCTATTCAAAGGCTTGTACTGTATAAATAATGAGCACGTGCAAGCCTGACTGCCATTTTGTAGTTAGCTGTTGAGATTTGAACATGTATGTATGTAAGCTCTGTCTATTAGTTCATTCGTATTTAAAAATCCTGCTGTCCATTCTGATGTGTTTCTAGGTATTAAAGCATCTGAATGAAACCCCAAGCCTTCTTATTATTTGTGTTAGAGACGAATGAGCGACAAGTTTGTAATGCTTCCATATGCAATTTCATGCCATAAACAGGAAAACAGGAAATGGACAGTAAATAGCACTAATACATAATAATATTTAGCTTTCCATAGCAAAGCAAGCAGTGGGTTTGCCCGATGGTTGGCAAAATGTTTGCGAATGCGGGATACACATTTCCATTATATTCCCTGTTTGCACATAATTAAGCAGTGCACAAATGTGAGCCACATTGCTAAAGTCTAAGACCTAGTATTGAGGCTATAAAATGCACCTGCTACATAACTGATTCTGTGGGAGCAGGTGTAAATGCATTGACACTTTTCTTTTTTGAACCCAGATGATACTGGGTTTGAATCCTGGTCTATGTAATACTTTTAAATAAACAATGATAATGCAATGATATTAATTGTTTATAGTACATGTGTTGCTGTGTGTTGGCATAGCACAGCAGGGTTAAGCAGTATTGCACGAAGGTGACTGCAGCACTGTACTGCTGTTCACGATTGCATGACATTGCTGCATGATGCCAAACTCTGTGCAAACATAGAGGCCAAAAAATGAAGTGATCCATTGCTTTTTTCTGTTGTGTGTGATTCTATTTTTTACCAGATTATAGGTGTTAAAATGGGATAGATAGGAAAGTGGTGAAATGGGGAGCAAACAGGGGGGAAGAACAATGGGAAAGAAATACAGGAATGTGCAGGAGGGAGGTAGGAAAGAACCATAGCTATCCATTTCTTCAGCAGTAAAAAGTGATCATATGTGCAGAATATTAGCTGAATTTGGACTGTTACTTCCAGAGAGAGGGTGAAAAATAATGCAATCATGTTGTATAGCCAGTTGGACCAAATCAAGTGTGCCAAGATAACGTGTGCAAAATGGAGAGCTATATATGGGTCTATTTTTTTTTTTTTTTATTTATTATTTTTTTTCTGGGACAGGTGCCCACTTTTTTTAATTTGGTAAGAGAGGACTGCTGGGTAAGGGATGCTGGTATGTCTGGGTCAGGTAGGTGAGAAAGCAAATACAAGCAAACAAGACAAACAAGACAAGAGACAGGGATGGTGATAGACACAAAAGGTTGGGGGACACCATGATTGGCGTGAGGGAGGGGACAACACAGGCTCAGAATTGAGTCCTCACACACTTGACTATCATCACTGTGCCCTTGCTCTGCTGGTGGCTAGACTGCTTGATGTCTTCTCCTGCTATGGACCATGAGGGACAGCAGCCTCTCCATCTGGCATAGATGTATACTAATGGTGTGGTGCATGACCCTACACACCAAATCTGGTATCTCCTGGTGAGTGACGAAATCACCACCTCCACCATGGCGTTTGGAGGGTACCACTGCACCAGCATCCAGGGAAGTACTACCAGATGATTTGGGTAGTGCAGGGACAGCAGAGGCAGTGCTTCCAGTTTGGCTGCCAGATATCCTGGGCATCGGTGCTGGAGCCAGTGGAGCAGGGGCAGGCTGATCTACTGGGGTTGGCCTACTTTGCTGTGCTGTTTAGCATTTAGTGATGTGGTATACATGGATGACATGGGGATACTTTGATGACACATAATAGAAAATAAAAAAGAGAGATAAGGGTTAGGGTGAGAGAAAAAGGAGATATAATTAGAACCATCATATGTGACATACAATGCATTAACACAATAATACAACTCTTTTATCTGAAGTATTACATTTAATATACATCCTAGCAGATACACACTATACTACAGATTGCTGAAAGTAATCCCTGAAATGTGCATATATTGCACATATACATGCTCCAGTTATACAGATTACTGTTTACAGCAGGGCATTTGTGCCACTGGTATAAAGTTTTTAGTTTAATGTAAATAGTATTAAAGAAATAACAGTATTGTATAGTTGTGAATCATGGTATTTGATCCCACAACCTGTGACTACAGTCTAATACTTGACAACTAAAATTGGTTTGTGCTACAGACTAATTCATGCATACTTGCTTTTACAGTTGGGATGCTCAATATGATATAACTGTATAAAAGATCCAAAAAACTATCTTAGCTGTATCCAGGACTGTTTGTAAGCTTCTGAGCCTCCCAAGCCTTCCTGTGTTGGAGAGAAGTATTCTTGCTTATCAGTGGGAGTGATCCAGGTACAGATTCTTAGTTTTAGCACTTGAATTTGCTTATTTGTGCTTAGCATTTGTTCAGAATTTGTTGTTAGCACTAAATAAGCTACAAATTACTACAGCACTCAACCTTCCTATTTACCTAGATGAAAACAGTTCTTGTACTTACTTTCCTCACTTGCTTACAGAAAAACAGCTCTTATACTCACTTTCCTCATTTGTCTAGAGGAAAGTACTTTTTTATTCAGGCATGTCCAAGGGTCAGCTCCAGTGTTCTCTCCTATCTATCTGATGAATCTGGGCATCTTGGGGCAATGTAGCAATTGTCTCATGTACACAGACAACCCTCTCCTTCTACCACCCAACACCACAACCTGTGAGAGATGCACTTATCTAGCCAAACTAGAGGTAAAGCTCTCTCCAACAAAGACTGAACTTGACAGTCAAGAGGAGAAGGTAAACACTCGCACCACACCACACTCATCACATAGTCCACTAAACCTACACCACCAAAATCCACACATAGAAACACAAAAACATTCATGGAGGCTCTCAGTAATAATCTGCTCAAACAACAAACACCTCCAAAGCAGAAACGCAAGTAACCTCCACCTCCAACACAACCCAAATGACACATAGTCCACAGACTCAGTGTGCCACTCAACCACAGCCCATAAGGCAAAACAGTGTACCCAACACACTAGTCATAGGTGACTCTATAGTCAGGCACACTGATGTTCCACTCACCAGGCTATACAAGGAGAAGGTTACTGTCAGCTGCCTGTCGGGTGCCAGGATCCACCACATAACCCATGCACTACGGTCACTCCACAACAAGTACAAATATGACTCTGACATTGTCCATGTTGGTGTGAATGACATGAGATGTACCTCCCTGGACTACATGAAAAGAGACATGGAAGAGCTCTCTGATCTTGTAGCCCAGGCAGGTATGACCATAACCCTGAGTAGCATCCTGTCATCACCCAGAATGATACCGCAGTTCAAGGATAAAATGATTGACTTCAACAATTGGATAAGCTTCTGGTGTCATTCTAAGAGGATCCAGTATCTGTCTGCCTGGGATGACATGGTCAACAGATCACAATGCTTTGCCAGAGATGGCCTGCACCAGTCACCCCTGGGATTCCAGATACTGGTTAAGGCTCTTGTTGCCCCTATAGTGCCTTTTTTAGGCAAGGTTCAAATGACAAATTCACCACTGTAACAGGAACAGGCAAGCAAAAACTGAGGGTAATGCTACTCAATGCTAGAACTCTAAATCTCAAAATGCACTCCCTCGAGGCACTCCTTAAAATGGAGAACATCGATATCTGTGCAGTGACTGAGACCTGGTTCAAGGCTCCAGAGAGCACCCCTGCATTACCAGGCTATAACTCATACCACACTTTTCGGCCACCTAACCTGAAGGGGAACACCAAAGGTGGAGGTGTGTCCATATTCGTTAAGGATATCCACACCTGCAGGCTAGTTGCTCAGCATAATGCATCCGAGGTTATCCAAGTGCAACTAACTCTGGGAAAAACTGCAATCCAAATTGTAGCTTGCTACAGATCCCCCACCATGCCCCAGGTTCCCGACTCCTCCTTTCTTGATATACTGGAAAATATTAGGGTTCAACCAAACACCCTAATAATGGGTGATTTCAACTACACCACCATTAACTGGGAAAACTACTCATGTACCAACTCCTTCGATCAACGCTTTCTGAAATTCATACATTCCAATGCCCTGGGTCAACTTATCCACACCCCCACCAGGGGCAACAATATCCTAGACCTAGTCATTACCAACATGACTGACTGCTGTTCCACACCTGAAGTCAACTCCTCGTTAGTCAGATCCGACCATAAGCTAATCACCCTAGATATCCACATCCTGCCCCCCCCCCATTAAAGTACTCATGGTAAAAAAATTCTCCAAAGCCAACTTCATGCTTCTTAAGACAGAAGTGTCGAACTTCATGACACCCATGCAGATGGACAATACAGTTACAACTGCTGAATCCTACACAGATGCACTCTATAAGCATTTACACAAGTGCATGGATCGTGCTATCCCAAACAGAACCAAGACGCTATCCTCCAAAAAAAGGAAGCCAATCTGGTGGACCCTGCCATAAACAAACTCAACAACAAAAGGAAGAAACTGTTGCAAAAGAGAGTAAAATTCCATGAGTGGAGGAGTTCCCTGGTAAGCCTCAGTAAGAAGCTGAGATCCCTTATAAGATCCTCCAAAGCTAGCTACGAAAATAAAATTGCTACTGATTCTAGGGACATCCACAAAGCATTCTATAGCTATGTCAAGAATCTCAATGGCAACACCCAGATCTGCTCTGAGTTACAGCACAATGGCATGAAAATTACAGAACCAACTGATATTGCCAACATCCTGGCAGATAGGTTCAGTGCTAACTTTACCCCCCTCTCACCCACTAAAGGGCCCATAACTATACAGGAAGAATGCAGAGTCCCTGTAATCACAACTATGCAGGTAAAAGCTGCACTCTCTAAAGCCAAAAACACAGCATCCATGGGACCGGACAACATCCCGTGCTGCATTTTACATGAACTTCAGAATGAAATGGCTCCACACCTAAGCACCATGTTCAATCATAGTCTCACATCAGGCGTTGTGCCCACTGAATGGTGCACAGCAACATCTATCTCACTCCACAAAGGGGAAGCCACCACTGATCCCAGGAACTATTGCCCTATTAGCCTGAGCCTGGTCTGTAAGGCCATGGAACGTATCATCATGGAACTCATAAACAAAGACATTGGTAATCTCCAAACTCTGGATCCCACCCAGTTCGGGTTTGTGAAAGGCAGATCATGCCTCCTGAACCTGATAGACTTCTTTGAGGCAGTCACCAAAGCTGTAAACAAGGGTAAGGTGGTTCACACAGCCTATCCTGACCTCACCAAGGCTTTCAACACCATCCCCTATTCTGGAAATATAGCTAAACTCACTAAACTAGTTATAAATCCCTGCATCACAAGATGGGTTGCCAATTGGCTCACTGACAGAACCCACACTGTAAAAGTTGCAGACTCCAAATCTGACTTCAAACCAGTGACAAGTGGAATACCATAGGGTTCAGTCCTGGGACCTCTCCTGTTTGGTATCTACTTCTCTGAAGTGCAGCCTAACACAGAAGGCCTTTGGCTAATGAAGTTCACAGATTACTGGAAACTAGGAGCAATAGTTGAGTCCCCATATGATGTGGACATCCGACAGAAGGAACTCACTGAGAAAGATGCCTGGTGTCAGAGCCATGGCCTCAAGCTCAATGCCAAAAAATGCATTGTCATCCCCTTTGGTAAAAACTCTGTACCCATTGAACTACCACATAGAAGGCAATCTACTTAACACCGAATGTGTGATAAGAGACCTGGGGATCCAGGTGGACAGTAGTCTCTGCTTTGATAATCACATCACCACAGTAGTCAGGAAATCCTTCTACATGGCACACTTCATCACAAAAGGGTTCTCATCTAGGAAAAAAGAGGTCATTGTTCCCCTCTACTTGACACTAATTAGACCCATTATAAAGTACAATGTCCCTTTTGGAATGTACCTCACAAGACATCTGCAGCAGCTGAAAAGTCACAGAAATACCTCACAAAGAGGATTACTGGCCTCAAACAGATGCCCTATACTGACCATCTCAAAAACTCCAGCTTTACTCCATAGCATATCACCTACTCCAAGGTGATCTCTGCCTAATATATAAAGCTATGTCAAACCTAGAGCTGTTGGACATGCTACACCTAAAGAAATCCCAATCCCTCCAAGCTACACACTCTAGGGACCTATACCTTGTCACCACAATAAACAGGACTTGCTGGAGGGATAGAGTCCTGTCCCAGAGACTTCCCATACTTTGGAACAAGCTACCCATCTATATCAAGCAAAGTTCCTCTTTAGCACTCTTCAAGAAAAATCTTGATAAGTGGATGGGAAATAGGAAATACACCCTGTGGATCACTTCTGTGGCTTTGCTCGACAGATGCACAGGAAAATAACTTTCTTGGGTGGCGTAAGCCAGGGAACCTTGTTGGCTAGGCTTACTTAGGCCCTTGGGCCGATTGCCTAGTACCTACATATGAACCTATGAGCCTGCTGCCAAAAGACTAGTTACATGACATTTCCTAATTTCCTAATCATTTTTAAGGTCTCTGTGTTAACTGCTGCACAATGAAACTTAGCATGTTTGTGTGGTGTCCAACAAAATTGATTTATTGTACCTGGCTTCAATTATTGGCTGTCTGATTCCTGTCTGCAGGTGTTGGATGGCTACAGCTCTTGAGGAACCTTGTTAACCACCATGCAATGCAGATAAGTGCACTTGAGTGATGAAGAATAAAAACTGCAACAATGTATTGTTTTTGACTTTTGCTCTTTTACAGAAACCCTGTTTTCAGGTATTCTGTTTGTGTTCTGTCTGCTTCCTGAAAGGGCCACTCGTCCAGTTTGCCCACTGCTATGCTTCACACAAAAGGGATAATCAGAGCCAAACCTGATATTCATTTTTTCTCCATTTCCCATGTTTTTGCTAAGCCATGCATTGAGCAAACACTGGCCCCAAAAGGGAAAAGTAGTCGAAATGAGGAAAAGCAATCTATGACATACACACTACAAAATGTTAGTACACATAAAATATTTCTACATAGGTCTGGATTTAAATTCTCACTCCAGTTAATCTTCAGAACACAGTAAGGGTGCCTTGTCCCTCTTTGCCACACAAACACCTTTGCAGCAAGGAACTGAAATCATTCTGCATACAACCAGCTGCAACATCATCTACAGTAATATGAAAGCAACAACAGCTATTTGTGCATGTATTAATTCTGGATGTAGTGCACTGAGTGATCACAAAATTATTTATGAGTATTGCTTACCTCTCTGTGTTTTTTGCTCATTTTTCTCTTATCTGACCAATAATCTGAGACATGCAGTCTGTAAGCCATTCTATATCTTTGTCCTTAAAATGTGTGAGGATATTAAATGTCAATAATATAATATGCAGTTGCCAACAAATGGAGGTGGAGGTTGGATATTACTGAATTGTGTGCTGCTTACTTACATTTCCAACCTTGACAAAATTATATCTTGTAAGTCTAACCTGACACACCCACTGAATGTAGGTCTGCATTGCTGTTGTGTTTTCCTTCTCCCTACTAGTAATTGCTCAAAGTTGCAATCCATTAAAAACAAACACTGAGGGAGTGCCTGCAATATGTTTACATCTACTACATGGAGCCAAATATTTGGGATTCAGCAATTCTAATGAGCTCACACCTCATTTTCACCATGCTGATGGCCCTGAATCTACACCATAAAAAGGCAACCATGTAGCTAGGGAAAATGAAGATGTGAATACTTGTTTATGGGGAGAATGCGGAAAAGAGGCTGTTACTTTGGGATATATCTGGACACAGGATTACTGAACTTGAAAACATATGCTTGCATTTCGTCAGCTATATACTGCAAGCACTGAAATGTAATTAAGAAAAATATGTTTAACAGTTTTATATATATATATATATATATATATATATATATATATATATATATATATATTAGCAAAAGCTGCACTAATATTTGTATGCATTAGTTAGAAGTGCACTGATGGCATGGGCATGTTCGTTAGGGCATTTCTCAGGAATACATGATTGGCAATACCTTAAAATGGAATGTTCAGCATTAAATCTGCAGACATGTTTCAGGGACAGTTCATTTGATAGCACTTTTAGCATTTCAAAGATTTTTTTAGCAAAATGTGTCATTTTCCTGTTGTTAAAATCTGTTTTATATATATATATATATATATATATATATATATATATATATATATATATATATATATATATATATATATATAGGTTCATAGGTAGGTACTAGGCTATCTGCCCAAAGGTATTTATAAGCCTAGCCAGAATGTGTTGGCTTTTGCCACCCACTTCGATTAGTTCCCTATGCCTTTGTCCAGCAGGGCCACTGAATTGATCCCCGAGATAAACTTTCTCTTTCCCATCCACTCGTCAAGATTTATTTTGAAGAGTGTTAGTGAGGTGCTCTGCCTAATGTAGATTGGGATCTTGTTCCAAAGCATGGGAAGTCTCTGGGACAGGAATCTATCCCTCCAGCATGTCCTATTTATTGTTGTGGTGAGGCTGAGATCCCTAGAGTGTGTGGCTTGTGGGGATAAGGTTTTCTTTAGGTGGAGCATGTCCATTAATTCTGGGTTGGACATGGCCTTGTATGTCAGGCAGAGATCATCTCTGAGTAGGAGGTATGCAACCAAGTACAGCTGTAATTTCTTCAGTTGAGCTGCATAGGGCATCTGTTTGAGGCCAGTGATCCTCTTGGTGAGGTACTTCTGAGGTCTTTCCAGCTGTTGGAGGTGTCTTGTAAGGTACATCCCAAATGGGGCATTGTACTCTATGATGGGTCTGATGAGTGTTGAGTAGAGGAGCACAATGACCTCTTTTGATCTGGATGCGAACCCTTTTGTGATTAGGTGGGCCACGTAGAAGGATTTTCTAACCACTTTGGCAATGTGATGATCAAAGGTGAGATTACTGTCTACTTGGGTCCCCAGATCCCTTATCACGTCTTCCGTATTTAGGGGACTACCACCTATGTAGTATTTTGTGGGTATTTTGTTTTTTTCCAAAGGGGATGACTATGCACTTTTTGGCATTTAGCTTGAGACCATGATTTTGACACCAGGTATCCGTCTCCGTGAGACCCTTTTGGAGGATGTCTGTGTCAGCCAGAGAGTCAATTATAGCCCCTAGTTTGCAGTCGTCTGCAAACTTGGTCAGCCATAGTCCTCCTGTGCTTGCCTGTACCTCTGAGAAGTATATGCCGAACAGGAGTGGTCCTAGGACTGAACCCTGGAGAACTCCACTTGTAACCGATTTAGAGTTGGACCTAGCTCTCGCAACTCTCAACATGTGGGTTCTGTCCATGAGCCAGTTGGCAACCCATCTTGTGGCATAGGGATTTATGTTCAGGCTGGTGAGCTTGTCTATTATACCAGAATGGGGAATGGTGCTGAAGGCCTTTGCAAGGTCTAGGTAGGTTGTGTGTACCACTTTTCCCTCATCTATAGCCTTGGTAACTGTCTCAAAGAAGTCCACTAGGTTTAGGAGGCATGATCTTCCCTTAACAAAGCCGAACTGGGTAGGGTCCAGTGTTTGGAGGTTCCCAATGTCTCTGTTAATGGGTTCCATGATGATGCGCTCCATAGTCTTGCAGACCAAGCTAGTCAGGCTTATAGGGCGATAGTTCCCAGGGTCTGTTGTGGTGCCACCTTTGTGAAGCAGAATAACCACTGCTGTGTGCCACTCTATGGGTACGTAGCCTGTGGAGAGGCTGAGTTTGAACATTGTGTTTAGGTGAGGGGTTAGTTCGTCTTTGAGCTCGTGTAGGATGCAGCCTGGGTTACCGTCCGGTCCCATTGATGCTGTGTTCTTGGCTTTGGCGAGGGCTGTTTTAACCCAAGTGTCTGTGATTTCAGGGATTCTACATTCTTCTGGTATGGTTATGGGCCCTCTTGGGGGTGAGAGGGGGGTGAAGTTTGCGCTGAACTTGTCTGCCAGGACATTGGCAATATTGGTCGGTTCAGTGTATTTTATGCCATTCTGCACTAACTCCGAGCAGATCTGAGCATTGCCTCTTAGATTCTTGACATAGCTAAAGAATGCCTTGTGGTTATCTTTGGAGTCCTTGGCAATTTTTCTTTCAAAGCTCGCCTTGGATGATTTTATGAGGGATCGAAGTTTCTTGCTGATACTGATCAGGGATGTCTTCCCTTCTTGGGATTTTACTCTTTTCTGTACTAGTTTCCTCCTTTTATTGTGTAGCTTGTTTATGGCAGGATTCCACCAGACTGGTTTCCTTTTCTTGGAGGAGTGCGTCTTGGTTTTGCTCGGGATGGCAAGATCCATGCATTTTTGTAGGTGCCTGTAGAATGCATTGGTGAAGGATTTTGCAGCTTGGACAGTGTTATCCTTCAGCATGGGGGCTTTAAAACTTTCCACCTCGGTCTTAAGTAACGTGAAGTTTGCTTTTGAAAAGTTTTTCACAGTGTTTTTTTTGTCCAGGGGTGGGGGCGGAATGTGGATATCCAAAGTGATTTATTTATGGTCAGATCTAACCAATGAGGGGTTGACCTCTGGTGTGGAACACTGGTCGCCCATGTTGGTGATGACCAGGTCCAATATGTTGTCACCTCTGGTGGGTGTGTTGACCAGTTGAACCAGGTCGTTTGAGTTTATAAATTCTAGGAAATGTTGGGCAAGGGAGTTAGTACTTGAGTAGTTCTCCCAGTTAATGTTTGGGTAATTGAAATCACTCAATATTAGTGTGTTTGGTAGGACCTTTATGTTTCCCAGTGTTTCCAGAAATGTGGAATGGGGGTCCTAGGACATGGTGGGTGATCTGTAGCAAGCTACAGTTTGAATTGCAGTTTTGCCCATTGTTAGTTGCATGTGGATGATCTCTGAAGCATCGTGCTGTGCCATTAACCTGGAGGTGTGGGTATCCTTGATGAATATGGATATGCCCCCGCCTTTTGTATTTCGTTTTGGGTTCTGTGGCCAAAATGTATGGTATGAGTTGTAGCCTGGTAGTGTTGGGGTGCTCTCTGGAGCCTTAAACAGGTTTCTGTTACTGCACATATATCGATTTTCTCCATGCTGAGGAGTGCCTCGAGTGTGTGCATTTTGAGGTTCAGACTTCTGGCATTGAGTAGCATTACTCTCAGTTTTTTGTTACTTGTGCTGTTTATGGTGGTGGGTTTGTCTTTTGAGCCTTGCCTAAAAAAGGCACTATGGGGGTGGCAAGAGCCATGGCCAGTATTCGAAAGCCTAAGGGTGACAGGTGCAAGCCGTCTCTAGCGAAGCAGCATGGCTTGTCAAGCATGTCGTCCCAGGCAGATAGACACTGGATGCCCTTTGAATGACACCAGAAACTTAGCCAATTGTTGAAATTGAGAATTTTTTCTTTATACCGTGGTATCATTCTTGGTGAGGGCAGGATGCTACTCAGGGTCAGGGTCACACTGGCCTGGGCTACGTGATCAGAGAGCTCTTCCACGTCTCTTTTCATGTAGTCCAGAGAGGTACAGCTCAGGTCATTCACACCAACGTGGACAATGACAGAGTCATATTTGTACTTGTTCTGTAGTGACCTGAGTTCTTGTGTTATGTGGCGGATCCTGGCGCCCGACAGGCAGCTAACAGTAATCTTCTCCTTATTCAGCTTAGTGAGTGGGACGTCAGTGTGCCTGACTATAGAGTCACCTATTACTAGTATGTTGGGTATGTTATTTTGCCTTAAGGGCTGTGATTGCATGGCACACTGGTTTTGTGAAGTATGTGTTTCATGGTTTGTGTTGGGAGGTGGATGTTGCTTGGATGTTTGCTTCGGAGGTCTCTGTTGGTTTTGCAGATTTTTATTTAGTGCCTCCGAGTATGTTTTCATGTATTTATGTGTGTTTTTTTTCCAGTGCTGCTTTAATGGGTTTATGTGAGACTGGTGGTGTGATGCAAGTATTTCCCTTCTCCTCTTGACTGTCTGATCCAGTCTTGGGTTGAGAGAGCTTATCCTCCAGTTTGGCCATATAATTGCATCTCTCACGTGTATTAGTGTTTGGTGGTAGGAGGAGGGGGTTGTCTGTGTACATGAGACAGTTGTAACATTGCCTCAAAATGCCCAGATTCACCAGTTGGACTGGAGAGTACACCTGACACTGCCCTTTGGACATGCCTGGATAGGTACAGTGAACTGTTTTACTGGATGGCTGGTAAGGTCGAATAGAAAACCTTGTTCTTCTGTACCATACAGGAGGGTCTAGTGCTAGGGTTTATAAGTGCTTGCTATAAGTTTTGAGAAAGTGCCAGGCTGAGAAAAAAAGTGGCTTGAGTGCTTAAGTTGAAAGTTTGCCTAGTTCCAAGGGAAAAATTGAAGAGGAGACTTTGTGGAGCTGGGAATAGTTTTACCCTAGCTAACTGGTGCTGCCCGGCATGCAAAACCGGGCAAATACGGTATTTATAGCAGGGAAATGAAAGAGATAGAAATTAGCCCAAAATGGCCAATAAACTACTAATTTCTGGGCTGAAACCACTCCTCCAGGGACAGACAGGCTGCTCAAAGCTCCCCTCTCTCACAGGTAAACTGAGAACTTCCTTCTATCCAAGTAAGGTATGGGAAAACAGAGATTTGTAACACAGCCCTGAATTCAGCACTAACCTGAAAACTGAACTACACTAGCTTAGAAAGGCGGGAAACAAGTATATATATATATATATATATATATATATATATATATATATATATATATATATTATTTTTTTTTAGAAAATAAAGCAGATACACTCAAAAAACACTTTAAATGAACAGAAAAGGATACTTATTGTTATATATCGCAGATCAGTGTTGTAGACAATGCCCCTAGTAATAAAGTAGGAAGAAACACAAATACAGTAAAAGCAGATGAATAAAGTACAATAGAAAATGAACAAACTGATTTAAACAAGTTACCCAATTATCCAGAAAAAGGCTCAAAACTGAGCCCTGTTCCAGCAGTCTTCAATCAGATAAGTTTTAACTGCACACCCCTGCTTACTAGGGTGCAGGGGAACCTTCTCCAAAAAAGATGGCCTGGATCAGTGCTCAAGTTATACAAACAAAGCTAGATCCAGTAGGCCTGAATCTGGTCTATGCTACAGCAACAAGCCGCACCAGTTTCAGAAAGAAACAATTAGAATAAGCAGGCACAATAAGCCTGTGACCAGATATTCCCAGCTCAGAAGGGCAGAATCCAGCCTCTCCTCCCACAAGAGTACAGACCACAAACCTTCTTAATGTAGAATAACTGGCCTGAAGCCCAAGTGCTTAAGCCAGAACTAATACTAATACTAATAGGTTTTGCTAATATATATATATATATATATAATATATATATATATATATATATATATATATATATATATATATATATATATATTTTAGCAAAACCTACACTTTTATTTGTATGCATTAGTTAGAAGTGTACTGATTTCATGGGCATGTTCATCAGGGCATTTCACAGGAATACATGATTGGCAATACCTTAAAATGGAATGTTTTGTGTTAAATCGGTAGACATGTTTCAGAGACAGTTCATTTGATAGCACTTTTAGCATTTCAAAGATGGTTTGTTAGCAAAATGTGTCATTTGCCTGTTCATTTGGGGGTGGGGGAGCAAAGCTGTATTTCTGTTATGACACAAACAATGAAATGTTGCTGTTGTTACCCTCCTTTATTTTTGCATCCAGCCTGTTGGTCATATTTCATATCTCTAGACTGTTTTATGTTTCTCCAGTGCTTAATACTGAAATGCTACCTTTTCTCTTTTATCTGGGAACAGGTATTTTGTATTTGGCAGTTATGTGTATTATCCTTCTGCTGTCTTTTAGGACACCTAGGACTATGGCACACAGGCATCTCAATCCCTGAAATCCACCCTTCACTAACCTTGAGAATCAGGTCATTGTGGAAGCTTTTATGCAACATGGTGCCTTCCTGCTTGAGCTTGGACTTGGAGATATGTCAGGCAGAATGCTAATTTGACAGCAGATAGTTGCAGACATTAATGCAGTAGGTGGCCACAGCAGTACATATGGTTAGGAGCTCCATAGGGCCACTGACATGATCTCATCTGCACAGAGGAGAACAGATGCAGTGGCCTGTGATCAGATGGATACCAGAGGGGGCTACTACACAGCTACCACTAACAGGAAATGGAGAGTTCCTATCCACTGTCAGGGATGCATATAGCTCCCAGGAAAGTGCAAAACAGCATGTCCTTGACATTAGTGCTACTGTTTCAGAGACAGCAAGTATCTCACAGGAGGAGCTTCCAGGTAGGCTTTTGCATCTCATTTGTTAAATACTGTTGTATAGTAAAGCAATTTAAATTAATATGTTAGTTCTGTTTCACAAGAATTTTTTTTTTTTGGGGGGGGGGTTGAAGATTGCTACACATTCTGATCGATTATACATGGGCTTAGGTTGGACTTGACATCCAAGTTCTTATTGAAAGTATAGTTAATGGACATATAAAGGGGAAAAAGTATTACCCTCTGTGTTACTGTTAATTGTTATGATGTTGTCCTTACTTTTTGCTTAACTTCTTCCAGAATCATCTACACGTGGTAAGCCAGGAAGGTTTATGTCAGTACTGATGAGCAATTCAAAGAAATATTTTAGTTTGCCATGTTGATGTCAGGACTGTTGTGTGTATTGCCATACTGTCTAATAGTGGCACAGCTGTTATTTTGTTACCATATATTGGACTATAGTAGTGGAATTAGTACTTGTTCCTGTGTTTGTTCCTTATTATCACAGGTGATCCTGACAGTGGAAGTGTGGGACTTCTACCACCTGATGTCAGAGTATCAGCAGACTCTGATGATGTTGGTGGTCAAAAATAGGCACAGCTGGGAGATGCAGATATTGAATCTGACACTGAAGTTGACATACAACCATCCCCTGAAATTCCATCGGACAGAGCCAGTAGGCCTACACCTTCCCATTCCGGTCAGATATTGGACAGGTGGAGGGTGAAACAATCGATCAGGAAAGTGTGGTTACTGTGGCTTCATTGCCTGTTGACTCTGGCCATAGCCAAAGTGTGGGCAAGGTGCCACACAGGAGGGGTGCTCGGAGAAGACCTGCTGTCCATCCTCCACCTGATCAAGGTATCTATTCCTGTGCCACTCAACATATGTTTAGGGCCATCATGGAGGCACAGACATATTCCCATAGGTTCTCCTGAGAAATGCTTAGTGTTATAGATGTGGCACAGGCTGACGCATGAATGCCTCCACCATGTTGCCAATTCAATGGATCAGATGAATGATACATTAGAACAAGCGGTGCCTGTGATGGAACATCTGCTGGGAGGGGGATGGCATCCTCATGGATGTAGGTCAGCCACATCATCTACTGTTAGCCAACATGGCCATGCCTGATCACTCTCCTTTAGTGGCAGTACTTCTAATGCTCTGTCAGTGGTTGAGCTGTCCACACCCACATGTGGTGGGCCATGGGGTCGTGGTTTTGGGCATCCTCATAATGGAGCTCATCCAGCAGACATCAGTCACATTCAGGGAGTAGCAGTGCATCTGACCATGGATGTCTACATGCCAGTGCAACTCTTGGCAGAGCCAGTTCTCATGGTTGTGTATGACAATGATGAACTGCAATGTCTACCATGCATGGCTGATGCCTGTCCGACACAGCAAGACGTAGAGCTACCACAGATCTTGGCTTTGTTCATGCAGACACTCACTCAGAAATTTCACCTGAAAGATCCATACAGACACATGCGCGCGCGCACACACACACACACACACACACACACACACACACACACACACACACACACACACACCAGTTACATGGTTCAGCCATGAAGCTTAAAACTCATTTTATCTCACTGGCCATTTGTTGCTTTATCTGAATGTCTGCCTGCTTATCTTACTCAAACACACACTCACAAACCTTTTTTGTCAGCCTAGACTTATTTATTTATTTATTTTATTTTACATTTGTTGACCGGGCTAGTCTAGCTGGATACATATCCTTTTTCAGTAGATGCCCGGGGAGAAAAGCTCCAACATAATGAGAATACATGTTACATTTACATAGATAATAAAATAGGATTAACATAGGTTTTATATAAACATAATAGAAAACAGCAGGTTATACATACTAGTTATGTGGCATACACTAAGTGAAGATAGTCTAGAATAAGAATTACATGGTTACTTTGTGAGGTCGAGAGATTATAATAATCTGAGAAAGGGATGAGACTAAGGTGGTATGGGACTAGGATGTTATGAGATATATCAGTTAGTCTGGTTCAGAACAGGGGCATAGCCAGTGTGACTTGAGATATTCTTTGAGATTATTTTTGAACTGATTATGCGAGGTCATGAGTCTTAGGTAGTTTGGGAGGGAATTCAAAGGCTTTCCAATGGAGTTGGCGTAGAGGGCATCACCACCCAAGTTCTTAGATTTAATGGTTAGTATCTGAACGTTATTTCGAGGGGGACTTTCTGCTCCCCCTCACACACACATGCACAACACCCTGTGCAAGTGATGATAACTGTGCCATACCCCTGTTTTGTATCTTTTGCATTCAGGGATACATAAGTTTTGTGTCTGATGTTCAGGGTGAATAGCTGACTTAGTGCTTAATATTTCTTTCTTTCTTTCTTTCTTTCTTTCTTTCTTTCTTTCTTTCTTTCTTTCTTTCTCTCTTTCTTTCCAGACCTATCATCTTCCATTCCATGTTGTGCTGCCATAGCGTAATAGTCATGCAGAGCAGAAACATCGAAATGTATCTTCTCAGTTTTGTCAATGCAGTTGTTAACATAAGCCATTCAAGACCTTGAGTCTGTTCCTTGTCCCATCACTTCCTGAAGAATTGCTTGAAAATAGGAGTCACACCATATTCAGGCAGAAACTGAACTTGGGTATGTGTAGCACATCCCATTTTTGTGATAAATCCTTCAGCAGCTTTCAGGACACTCCTCCTTTCTTCAGGGTTGGCATCTTTACCTTTCCAGACAAAGATCCTTCCTTCCTTTTGAACCAGGGTCAAGGACAAAGCAATCATAACTCTCCAAAGCGTCCTGAGAAAATGGATTTTCTGCTGCCACTAATTTATTTATTTTACATTTGTTAACCAGGAAAATCTAACTTGGAGCAAGCCAATTTTCAGCAGAGGCCCAGCAAGTAACACTCCAGATACATGTCTTTGCAACATGGGAGGAAACCCACACAAACACCAGGAGGACATACAGACTCCACACAGAAGGCACCCCAGCCAAGAATCGAACCAGAGCACCTTTTGTTGGGAGGCAGCAATGCTACCACTGCACCACTGCTCCATCTTAAACAAAATGAATAATGAAATGCTCATTTCGCCACCCTCATCAGAAACCTTATAAAATTTTGCCATTTTTCTCTTTGAAGCATCTGCTCAAACATTATCGTCTGTTCCTTCAGCCAAATCAGGCTTTGGTCCCAGAACCTCAAACAACTTCTCTCTTTTGTTTCCTTCTTCCATTACTAAAACTTTGGCACAGCCACTTAACTCAGTGTCATGAATGTCCTTGGCAACTTGTGTAGCTGTCAGTCTTTCAAATTTGTTGCACTTCGAGCCACACCACTAATAAACCTCCATCCCCAAATCAAGAATAAAGCAATCTCCAATGTTATACTCTGCCAGGTCACAGGGACCTCAGTAGCTTGGATAGTCCTTTGGCCTTTAATATGCAGTAGTCTCTGAATAATCACTTTGTTTGTAACTATGTGAGTAAACCCTGATGCAACTCCGCCAGTCTTGTATTTCAGTCCTGATTTGAAGAAACCAACAAATGCGTTGGCCTCATGACGCTATACCTGTCTGTGCAGGCTAGGCTTTCCACCAAGGTAATCATCCATTTACACACTGTATATAGCAGCTGCACCACTTTCATCCTGTGTGAAAGTATCCCCTAGCCAAAAGTGGAGGTCATACTACAGGTTCCCCCATCTCTGTTTGATTGTGTTCAGGACAACATATGCATCACCACTAAAAATGCTGTCATACTGGTTCTGCAGCACAGGAACCAAATCCATTTTTTTCAATTCTTCAAATCTGAAGGCTTGGCTGTTTGACAGCTCCTTCAAACTCTACATGATGTATGATCTTGATGTTATTATAATCAGTGCTTAAAAAGATATGTTAGCCAACTTTGATATTTATGGGCAGTTCTTGCCAAACATACAGTCTGTACCTCTAAAACTGACAATGCCCAAAATGTGAAATGACAGCAGGGAAGATGACAAACAGGACTTTGGGTTATGAGCTGTCAACTGAACATGATGGAAACAACAACAGCCACTTCTTTTGATTCAGCACTCCTCCATTCCCCAGTTATTTGGTGCTCCAGCCACTGTTCCCCACCCACCAGTGCCTGTGTCTTGTGATGTTCATTTGGTAATTGTACCTTTGACTTATATTGGTCTTATAAAGTTAGACAGTTGATAGCATCAACATTTTTCCATTTGTATTGTTAATGATATTGTGAGGGCTATGAAGTCTGAAACTGAAATGTGTCTCATTACTTTCTAACTTCTATCTTTAATGATTTTCCAGTACAAATGTATGGTGCTAAACTGAGGGCATGCAGTGACCATCATTACTTTTGAGAGGTATGACTGTGTGAATCTTTGATGTCTGAGGCGTACTACTTAATAATGGACACATGTAAGTCAAATAAGTCTCTGCTGTTACATGTTAAGGTCATTTCTGTACAAATCTCCCACCTTTTACTTACTTACACTAACAAGTAATAACATGCAAGGATATGCCAGTCATTCATATTATTACACAATACACTCCAGGTTCAATACTTACCTTGTAAATCCAGCACTTGCAACAGTTTTAGTTCAGGGCTGACCATGACTGATGTAAGCAGTATGCCCCCAGTACAGGGATAGGCAAAGGTTGTGAGAGTTGCTTGGCATCACCCTTAGATGGTGAGTGAGTGTGCTATGCATTATCTCTTAGCCAATGTGAGGGCATATGGAGCACACCTACATCTGCATACATGCACAGAAGCTGCTGTTTCCCCCTCTGACCCCTCACCTGCATGTAGCTGTGGTGACCTTGCCATTAATGGTGGGATGTGTGCCCCTTCCCCTTGTTGATGCTGCTGAAGCTGTTTTCTCAGGATGATGTTGTGTAGCATGGCATATACTGTGATTATTTCAGTACATGTGCATGGATTGTAATGCAGGGGGTCCCCCAGATGTATCTAGGCAATGGAACTGCGACTTCAGCAGCCCAAAAACAGGCTCTATGATATTTCTGGTTTGAGCGTTGCCTCACTATGGCATTCCTCAGCAGTTGCTTGTGCATTTATGATGGGTGTCATCAGCCATGGTTCCAGTACATAATCTGCATCCCCAGTAATTGACCATGAGGGATATTTCTCCTAGTGAACATCTGATACAGTTGGAAGGATACCAAATATGTGAGTCATGGTAACTGCCTGGGTTGCCAGCACAAACGTTCAAGATGATTCCATTGGCATTACATATAACTTGGCAGTTAATAGAATGAAAGCCCTTTCTATTAATGTAGAGCCTTCCCTGTTCCCCAGGTGGTGCCTTAATTTCTGCATGTGTGCAATCTATGACACCCAATACTTCCGAGTAGTTTGCTACCAGGTAGAACTCCTGCATATTTCTGGCCCTATCCTCGGGTGTACAGGGAAACTATATTTAGTCAAGGGCATGTTGCAGCATAGCATTCAGGAACTGATGGAGAATCCTGAAGTCTGTGACACCCCAACCTGTCCCCTGTTGGTCTCTGAAAGGTACCTGTAGCTGAAATTCAAACTGCTGTACATACCTTTCTCTCCACTGGAATGGGTTCCCCTCAGTTTGCCCTGGGTATGAGTTGAGGACAACAGAGGTTGCAGAGTTCCTGTAATGTGTGTCTATCCACCCTGTAGCACTCTACAATTTCCACCTCATGTAGAATATGATGTTACCTGGGGTCTGAAAACTCTTCTCCTTCTTGGTTGTGGTCTGCTAGCAGCAGCAGCATAGATTTCAGCTTGTTGCATATACACATGAATTAAAGCAACAGCAGCCCCTAACATTGTTTCCATGGCTGTATTCCAATAAGTTTTGGAATTCGCTGGGAAAACCAGCATTAAGTCTACACAGTTGCGTTATAGCTTGTTGAATAGCTCCTCCATCTTGGATTAGTTCATTAACATACCATTCAGCTGCTTATGCTATAATATGCATTACACAGTGTTTACTTTGTTTGTGCGGGTGTACGCGACTCTACACATTGTGTAGAGCTGCTTATTGAATCCAAAACAATGTGCTACCATGTGTGCATCATGCTATGATGCATACGCAGTGTAAATGGACCGTGTAGGTTTTATTGAATCTGGCCAATTGTGTGCGCTATTTGCATGAAAATATAAACTCACAAGTGTGTCCTTTTTAATATATATATATATATATATATATATATATATATATATATATATATATATCTCAGTATCCAAAAATGTATGTTTCAGGTGCAGAGAATTCAAGCGGTTGCTATAATATATAATTTATCTATCAGTGTGTGTGTGTGTGTGTGTGTGTGTGTGTGTGTGTGTGTGTGTGTGTGTGTGTGTGTGTGTGTGTGTTTGTGTGTGTGTATATATATATATATATATATATATATATATATATATATATATGAAGCCTTTCTTATTCACAAAGAACTAAATTATAGAATGCTGGTACCATGGCATCTCCCACTGCAACATTTTAACTGTTGAAAATAATTGTTAATAATCTGAAAAACGTTTTGCTCCAAAATAAATTCTAATAGAAAACAACACATTTTATGGTATAACAGTATAAACAGTCATCTGAAATATTTACTTGAAATATTTTTTGCCAAGAAATACTAGTAATCACATAGAAATGATTGACAGCAGACTCCTATGATAATCACAACACAGTTTCTACTAATAATTAATGAAGAAATTACCATGGCTAGAAAAAAATAAGACACTTACCTTGAAAATGACTAAATCAGTAAATAATTTAATTTATTTATGTATTTATTCCTTCCTTTATTTTTTTATTTAAATATGCATGCATGAATGCATGCTTGTTGTGTGCTTAATTCCCAACGAGCATAGCCCATTCGATGCCTTATGATCCACTAATTTGCATAATATGGTAAGAACATAAAAGTACAAATTATGATGATGCTATAAGAAGGCAGAAACATGCATGCCCACAACTAGTGGGGTTTGTCTTTATTGGCCTGAAATTGTCCATAAATAGACCTAAAAGAAAAAGTCATGAACATTCAGAATTGCCATTTAGCTGAAACACCTGATGTTCTTAAAAGGTCATTTGCATATATCCCATGTCGCCCTAATACAAGAGGTTTAAGGTATCACAGAGTGAAAAGTCTAGCATTGCTAGATTTTTCTTTTAATGTTTTTTAACTGATTGTTTTTTTTTTCTGTGACCTTATTATTCATTGTTATGGAAGGCCTTCTTTCTTTTCTATACCATGGATTTAACCTTATTTTGATGTCTTCCGAACCTCTGGAAATCTCTAGTGGAGTTTTCTGGATACTGGATATTGCCTCTATATTTTGTCTAATTATACAGCTAGATCCTGGACTTCCAATGTAATGCAAAGAAGTGACTGATTTTATTTACTTCTACCTAAGAGAGAGTTCACAGAACTTAGATCAGAGAGATAGCATTGTTAAATATTTGCATAACTGCAAACAAAAGCATTCAAACTTAGAACATATAAACAATTTATAAAACATCTTTTACTGAGAATGATTGGTTATTTTTTTCCTTTTTTTCTTGTTGTTTTTTAACATTTGTTTGTTACATAAGGCATGTTTTGCCCACAAACATTACTAATCTGATGAAGTCTAAGCAGAAGTGAGAACAAAAGCACTTTGAATTCAAAGCTAGTTTGTTATATTTATATCTGTATATCACTATATATATATATATATATATATATATATATATATATATATATATATATATATATATATATATATGTCTACTTTGATTCACTGAAAACTCATTTCACTGAATTTCAAAACACTGAAAGCTGAAATCACTGAAAACTCATTTCACTGAATCAAATTTCACTGAATGTAAGTACTGTTGGGCAAATAAAACGTATATGCCATTTTCCCCCATTGTAGTGCGATCCTGGAGTTAGTATATATAGTTGGGGGTGGAGGGGCACGTATGCATGGATATATGCAGATTTATTTAAACACATTTCATCTAAACAAAAAATACCAATAAAATGTAATCTAAACACATTAAAACTAACCATTTTTCATATAAAATGTAAGAAACAGAAAATACACCTCCAAAACCTGTTTTTACAAGGGGACAAACCCCACTACACTCCACACACCACCTCTAATTAAATATATTAACTTCATGTCCATATGAAAAAAGAGAAAATGCCACACACAGTGAATTACTGGTGTCCATATTTCAGCTTCTCCATGGTTGTGCGACCATGGAGTTAGTAGATTTAAGTATGTGGGTATGGGGGGGGGGGGGCAAACAGATTTTGATGGTGTATTTTCTGTTTCTGACATGTTAGATAAAATGTGATTAGCTTAAATATATTTGTTTAGATACAATGTGTTTTAGATAAAATCTACATATAACCATTTATATATATATATATATATATATATATACATATTCATCCATATGCACGTATGTATGTATGTGTGTGTATGTGTGTGTTTATTATATATATGTGTGTATATATATATATATATATATATATCTATATAAAATATATATATATATATATATATATATATCTATATATATATATATATATATATATATATATATATATATATATATATATATATATATATATATATATATATATATATATATATATATATATATATATATATATATATATATATATATATATATATATATATATATATATATATATATATATATATATATATATATATATATATATATATATATATATATATATATATATATATATATATATATATATATATATATATATATATATATATATATATATATATATATATATATATATATATATATATATATATATATATATACATATGTCAAAGAAACCGTTGAGTAAAATTTGAAGAAACACAAAACAACTTTAAAAACTTCCCAGGCTTAGGAGAAAGAACTGACATGGAGACTGATTATTTGTGATTTCGTTCTTTATTGTAGAAGAACTTCATCAGAAATAAAGGAACCAAATATGTTACAAGGTTTAAATAGAAAAAATGCAAGCCATAAAAATTAATTACATTAAAATAGGAACCAATGTAGTCCAAGAAAGCAGGCAATAAAATTACTAATAAAACTTGAAAAAATTGTTTAAAAGGCTGTTTGTAAACAGGTCGACATGATATGTGCAAATCAAATACACACTGTTTTAGACACTTAAAGATGTTCTGGTCTTTGTAAACCAAAATGTTTGCAAGGAATGTGGAGGAAAAATGTACTCATTTCAGTAGATTGAGTATCTCTTGTTGCCTCTTGGTAGTAATTTTTGTCAGCTAATACAATACAGGACCACTTATGACCATAATGTGCAAATCTTATATAAACTATGAACTATGTTCATAGGTTCATAGGTCCATAGGTTCATACTAGGCTATCTGCCCAAGGGCATTTATAAGCCTAGCCCATAGTTATGTGGCTTTCGCCACCCCTTTAGTTTGAATAAAAACTATGCCTATCATTTTGCTGTGCCTCTGTCAAGCAGTGACACTGAAGTAATCCCTGGGGTATATCTGCGATCTCCCATCCATTGGTCAAGATTCCTCTTGAACAAGGATGTAACACTTAGTTACAGATATCATTAGTGTCATGGCTTTCAGGAAAGTCAGGAGATTGTAGAACTATGAAAAATTGAGATGAGTGTATAGAGGAGTGCTAGTAGACCAGGTAAGTGAAATTTGATGAACAGACCATGGCTGTGAGGTGATTTATATGTAAAGCAAGTGTTATAATAACATTATTTGCTATGCAGAGGATAGGCTGCAGGAGGGGATTTTGGGTTTTTACACCAACCCTATAAATACAATGTACACTGGAAATGCATTTTAGGTACTGGACACCACTTCAATCAATATATGTATACTGAGAAAAAGAAAAGGGGTTCAGACTGCCAACCGCAGCAAAATACTCCTCATTAGCACTCTTCAAGAAAAATCTTGATGACTGGATGAGAAATAGGAAATTCACCTCGGGGATCACTTCTATGGCTCTGCTTGACAGGGGCACAGGAAAATAATTTTCTTGGGTGGCAAAAGCCAGAGTACCTTTTTGGCTAGGCTTATATAGGCCCTAGGGCCAATAGCCTAGTACCTACCTATGAACCTATGAACCAACATTATTTGGGGAGGTAGATTAGCCCCCCCAAATGGTAGGCTTTTAGGGAGATCTAACAATTTGGGAAATCCTTCTGTTAAATTAATGGAACCCCACCATAAGAGCAACACAAAGGAAGCAGGCTAGTGAGGGAGTGTACATAGGAGTACTTGTAGCTCTTTATTCAGTGGGTATAACCAACCACTGTATAGCAGAAAAAATAATCCAAAAATAGTACTGACAGATATGACTCCAAGGAATGTGGCAGTAAGATGTTTGGGAAATGACTGGAGGGTATGCTCCAGTGCTGTGCCCAGGGTGGCACATGGGAGTACATGCCCTCCCCTTGAAAGTGAGTGCCCAGAAAACAAGCTCCAAGCGCATTTCACCTCTGAAACATCATCTCACAACTTGCTTGCACACTGCTGTTTGTTTCAGCAAGAGCACCCATATTTCTTATGTCACCCTCAGAGAGCAGTCCAGGCTTTGTGAAAAGGTTCTGAGCCATCCAAAGCAGCCAAGTGAACAAATTAAGTAAGAATTATTCAAGCAGCTGATTGACGTGTGTGCAAAACCAAGTGAACTAAGTATGAATTATTCAAGTGGCCATCTGGTGTGTGTGTGTGTGTGTGTGTGTGTGTGTGTGTGTGTGTGTGTGTGTGTGTGTGTGTGTGTGTGTGTGTGTGTGTGTGAAATGCTCTAGTTAAGTACGTAGGTAGAAGTTTCTGAGTTTCTGATTGAGTGACTTGCTCAGTGTCACACAGTTGGACAGTCATACTCTATGCCTTTAAGCTGGAGCCTTAATCCTCCAAAAGTGCCAGACCTCCCTCAACTTTTTTTTTCTCATTGTTTGAAAAATGCATGTCCATGCAACACCTGTTGTAGTTCTGCTAACCTAAAATAATTAGAGATGACTGGTATTTAAGACTCTGAGCTGTTAATGAATGGCTTCCTGTACTCAGATGTACAGGGTTTGAATCTTCCCACCTCCATTTGCTAATGGTGTAACTGTGAACAAATCAGTCAGACAACAATCCCTGTGTCACTCTAAAAAGGGACGGTTTCTCCAGTGAGTTTCCCTGGTTAACAAATAGAAACAAAAGTAGTATTTAAAATGTGTCCCTTTTGGGCCTCACCCACAGTTTTTTTGTCTTTGTCCAGAATTCTTGAGCAAAGAAAATTAAAATTATTTTGGTCTGTTCCTTGGAAAATTTGTGGTTCTGTGTCAAATTGTTCTGGATTACAGTCACTAAATGTCAAGGCATGTGAGTTTTAAAAATGTTGTCCTTCAGAAAATGCTTTTTAATGGAATTTTCTAAGTATATAACAGAAAGATTGCTGGGATTTTGTGTCTGATTTTTGAGCTAAGAGGTTGGGAGGCCATGGGGGATACGATGAGATGCATTGTATGGTTCATACAGTAGTGAGCTGAAATACACTTGTCTGTCATTGTTTAGGTAATTGTTTGAAATGTTGGGACCCACAAGAGTGAGCCTCATAATGCTGTGACTGAATGCCAAGAAAACTAGGCTTACATATATTAAGTCCAAGGTGGCCATTTCTCCGAATATTCCCTTTTGTCCAAGGTATGATAATCTCAGAGTTTGTATATTTAAGTTTGGGGGTGCAGGGGAGCTTGTCCCCCTGCAAAAAGAAGTTTAAATATAAAAGTAAAGTTCAATATTTGCACTTCTCCTGCAGTTTTGTTGTTTTTTCATCATGCTGGCACTCAGTGTCACAACTGTCAACATTTCAATAGGGCAGCCATTATTTATGTATTCATTCATTAATTTTATTGCAGACATCTGAATGTATGAAATTGTACAAAGGGCTGTAACTGATAGTCACATATCTGTATGTGTGTTTGTGTTTCTATCCTGCATACCAGAGAAGTTATGGTGTAAAGGAAGAAACTGATTGTAGTAAACTGGGGCTTCATCATATGAGCCATGTTCTGTAAGTACAATCCTTGGTTTCCTTGTTTTGTTGACTTGACAGTGTGCTTAGTTGCCTGTGAATAAACTGCAAAGCATGAAGCCTTTGAGTTTAATGTCAAAATATAATGTTTTAAATTAACTTTTTTTCGCAGGCAGAAAGGGTGTAAAATGCATTATGTTGGGCGACAACAGTTTAGTATTTAGTGCAGATGAGTTAAGACTATGCACTGCTAATGAGCTGCTTAATGTAGTATAACTTTTGATTACCTCTGCATTTGTTTGCTTGGTGTGAGTCTGACCAAGTTATTTCACTGCTCCTGGGCTGCCCCTGAAAAAAGACACTTCCCCAGGATTCAGCAAGCTCTGCACAGATTGCAGGAATTGTGCAGGACCTGCTGGAGGTAATATGGCTGCCGAGAGATCCAGGAACAAGCTCCTGGGATGTGCATGAGCGCTCCTCCACTATTCCTGCATGGACACAGCTCCTGTATGCTAATTACCACATTTGCAGGTGAAAACCATGCAAATGAGGTGAATTAGTGATCCAGGAAGCTGGCAGCTGTCTGTGCAGGATTAGTGTAACCTGCAGAAATGTACTCAGTTAGTAACCGAGTACATTTCTGTAAACTACAAAACAGAGCATGACAGCTCCAAATAAAGAGTGCATATCATGTGGAAAGCATGCCAATGGCCAAATACATGGCCACTGGCATGGAAAACAGTTGCAAATTAAAATAAAATAACTTTTATTTTTTTTTTGGCCGATTTCGGCCATTTAAGCATAGGGCAGCGGCGTGCAAATGGAATCAGTGGGAAAATAAAAGTAAAACCCTGAAAAAAGCTTTTTCTGCAAAATCACAATTTTGCCATTATAGTGAATGGGAGGCAGAAGACAACAAGGCCAGTGAATAGTGGTTGCTAAGGGGGAAGGCTCAGTGTGGGACTTGTAACTAGGAATTAGCAGGCAATTCTATGCAAATGAGGGGAATGATACTGAATCTGAGATTTCCCCTCATGGCTAGCCTGCACCCAACCGTGTAGGTGCTGAAAACCATGATGCAAGCCTAAGAGTTAGCTGACATGATAGAGGGGTGTGTCTGTAAGCTTATTGGAGCTCTGTGGCTCGGGTTTGCCCTTAGCTTAGCAGAGCTAAGGAAGGGGGTGTGTCTGAATCTGCCTAGCCCTCTACATTGCCTAAATGGGTGTGCGTGCCACACACCGGGGTTTAAACAAGAAAAAAAAAAGTAAACCAGAAAATAACAGCTCCGTTCACATCTGAGAACTGGGTTTGCTCGGTGAGCCTTGGGGTTTAAACAGGAAGGTAATGGGAATAAAAACAGCAGTAGGAAGATAATCAAGGAGAACTAGCATAGCTGGCAGGTGAAATGTATCAGAATCAGCCAATTACACAGGCAGCAGCCCAGCCCAGCACAGTACTATAAACTATGCAAATACCTTTCCCTCTGGTTTTTCCCACAAACTCTATGCCACTCTATACCACCACCATCTAAAGCAGATGCCATATGCTGACCGTCTAAAAAAACTCCATCTATACTTTGTGGCATATCGTCTACTCAGAGGCGATCACTGCTTAACATACAAGGCCATGTCAAACCCTGAGCTGTTGGACATGCTCCACTTAAAGAAATCCCAATCCCTCAGAGCCACACGCTCCAGGGATCTAAACCTTGTCATCACAATGAACAAAACATGCTGGAGGGATAGGCTCCTGACCCAGAGACTCCCCATACTCTGGAATAGACGGCCCATACATGTCAAGCAGAGCGCCTCATTGGCCCTCTTCAAAAGGAACCTTGATGATTGGATTGGAGACAGGAAATTCACCCCGGGGATCATGTCAGTCGCCCTGCTAGACAGGGGCCCAGAGAAGTTAATATTGTGGGAAGAAATATCCAGGGAATTGTTATGGCTAGGCTTGCATAAGCCCTAGGGCCGATAGCCTAGTACCAACCTATGAACCTATAAATCTATGAACCTATGAACTGGTGTACACAAACGGGGAAATTATACCGAAGAAAAGCAATAAAATGATAGGGGCTGCATTTGCTCTCATAAATCAACATGTGAAAGAGACTGAGGGTGGTGAGGATGAGAATGCTGATGACCAACCCACAGTGAGGAGAAGGAGAAGAGTGTACAGACCCAGGGTAACCTACCAGGGGCTACATGAGCTGGAGATAGTGGAGCACTATAGGGTGGACAGGGACCTCCTACAGCAAATTATTGAGCTGTTCTATCCACGCCTCACACACAGAACCAACAGAGGGGAACCCATCCCAGTGGATACCAAGGTATGTGTAGGCTTAAGAATACTAGTCACAAGTACCTTCCAAAGGCCAGCTTGGGATATCATGAGGATCTCACAGGCATCAGAATCCAGGGTACCACCAGCATGGGGAAGTGCCACACAGACCCCCACAATTACCAAGGCCTGCACAGGCATAGAGTGACTCGGAGGAGGAAGAACCTGAGTCTGCCCCAGTAGGCAGAAGGAGGCATGCCCAGTATGCCCAGTTCTTGGCAAAGGGGCTACGCATAGCACATACACTGACACAGTAGGAACCCAGGGAATGACACCTCACTCCAACTCGCACATACAGTAAAAGGGATGCCAAACATGACACTACCTGTACTTACCCATGTATAGGGAGTGTACTATGTGCATCCGACATAGTCAGCCCTCCAGTACCATCCTCAGTACTGGCACAGTCACAAGGTAAGTCACGCTCAGTATCAGTTGCTGAATGGAGTAGAATGTTCTGCTACCTGTATCTATGGTATGGATGTGAGCATGTTAGGGAATCAGGTGGCTGAATGGAATGCCACCAGATAGTAGACACCTATATCAGCAGCATGAAATCCTTAACAAATGCTGGTGTTAACATAGTAGACAGTACTAGACAAGGTGACAAAACCCACAGCAGGACATGTGGTGGGCAAAATGTGTGTCCAAAGGACACACACTTGCATGTCAGTTAGGCTCACATACCCAACAACAGTCTTAGCCAGCAGGACAGGTGTAGACAAACACAAAGAAAGGCCATGCTAAGTCCTCTGATTGATGGCAATGGAGAACAGCCCCCCTCCAGACCTACACAGACAAACTACAACAGGTCAGGCAGTGGGATGTTACTTCTGAAGGGTAAGAAGTCTGTAGCTGAAATGTAAGTCAATAAAAACCTAAGAACTGTAGTACACTGATATGCCTCCAGTCTGCATGATAGGTCAGAATACAGAATGAAATGTAGTACCTGAAATACCTGTACAGTCGTAGCAAATGTGTATAGTTGTCAGGTGTGCCCCCCCCCCACAATCCTATGTAGAAATGTAGTAACATGTATGTGTAGGTATAATAACAGTGGAGCACTGATTACCTGAGCCGGCCAAAGTAGCAGTGTAGATTGTAGCACTTGTACATTATGCATGGCTATGTGTGTTAGGTTGGTGTGTGTTGCATATTGTGTGAGAGTGGTCAGCATGTAGGCATGGTGGGTTGTGTCCTGGTGGCCATTGGCCAGTACTGCTGATGACAGGGCCATGTTCTCACAACCACACTGCCAAACACAATGCATCCCAGCAAGACACATTCCAGCAGTAATCCATACTAATTGTTTGGCAGTAATATCTGTCACCATCTGAAAGTTGGACATGGCATGAATGTGAGCCCAGACATACAAACAGTACACAGGTAGAAGTACACTAGACAGAGAGTGTATAAAATGTTACTGTCAAATGGACACACCTTTGGAATGGCGCATACAGGTTTGCAAAACATTAGTTGGGTTTGTAGTATGGAAGACTGATGCCATCTGGCCAAACCCTGGCAGACCACAAAAGTCACAGGTATGAAGTACTGAGAAACTGCTGATGTCCCTGCACAAGCCTTCATAAGTGGAATGCCCCACGTATATCTGTGAGTCAGCTGCAAGTAGCATCCATAGCACACATGCACCCAGCCCACCCCACCATCAGCCACAGGTACCTTATCCCTGTGCTGTTGGGAATGAGTACAATATGATGCCCACCTCTGTATGGGAATAGCCACAGAATGCAGCATGTTGAACAGATGTCCCATGCAGGTGTGTCCCTAGCTGTAAGCAGCTCCCTGCCAGCATCCACACCACTGGATCAATAAGGACAGAAACTATTGACATTAACATCTTTCACATGTACCCTGTCACCCCAGGGGAATATAGTGGCTTGCAGCCTGGGACTGTAGGTGTGACACAATGTACCGGCCTGATACAGATGGCCTACATCACTACCAAATGCCCTACAGTCCTCTGTCAAAGGCCTGTGTCTCACCCGTACTGCCAATGTATGTTATCTCATGGACTCCCATATAACAACATAACACAGTACACAGAACCCAAATGCAAGGTCATGTCGACAAATCCCAGTAGCATGTCCACCATGTCCTACTGCATGAACTGTGGACCAACCCCTAAATACTGCTGGGATGAAGTGATACCTATAGGGGTACTTATCAGATAATGTTTGCATAATGTTCGGAAGACGATAGAATAACAGAGGGGGGTAGAAGCATGGACACCATGGAGTGTGTGAAGTCTGAAACTCAGCTGTGTGCACATACTATCCCTGCCTGCAAACACAGGAATTGGTGGCTACAAACCTGCTCATAAACCACGATGTGAAGGGGTAATGACCAGAAATATGAGCTCTGCCTCTGGATAACCTGTGTGAATCTGTACAGCTGTGACATATGGCCACAGCAGAATATGGCCATACTGTCATGTCCATGGATGTACAAGCATGGGATTCTCAGCCACCACTGTACCAAGGTGCTGAACCATTTACACAGACCCATCAGCAAGTGTCTGCAGCTCCCCCTCCAGAATGGCATGATTGTGCATGAATATGTAGGCTGCAGACCACAATACTGGACACAGATTCTTTCACCCTGTGTTCCCCAGGAAATTACTGCAAGCAAATATGTATACCTGACAGTAGTTGATGATGTAAAACATCACAATGTAAAACAGTACATATGTCTGAATATCTCTGCTAACACCAAAACCATGTAGCAGAAGCAGCACAGACACAATTACTCACAGTAACCTACTATCATTTGCCCATTGTAACCCCATATTGTCAACTGATCTACAGATATCCTGCAGAAACAGGTTGCTAGCTGTAGGTGTACAACACCAAAGCCTGCACTGGAGTACAACCTACCTGGAATGGATTCACACATGCAGTACAGAAGGTCATACTGGGCATGCTCCTACACTTAGAGAAAGGAAGCCCATGTCTGACAACAAAATAATAAAAGGTCATACTGGGCATGCTCCCAAGCCCATGTCTGGCAACAAGAGTGGATTATACATATCTGACAGTCGCAGATGTTTGTGCACACACTGCACACCAGTCATGCTTTGCACACACATCGGATATGAATACACACATATATCCAAAGGACAACATACTATACTAGGCTAAACTTACACATACAAAGATGTGTGGAAGAGAGTGACAGACAGTGGCAAATAGCCTCCCATCATGAGGCCTGTCCCACCCAGCACACATCCAATTGACTAAAACCACATGATGTGCAAATGTCATTAACTGTAGACATTTGCTTCGGGTATCCCTCAGCACTATAGTGTCTGTGGTGCTTGTGATAACTGTGTAACATGACTGTATAAGTCATTATTCATCTAGCAGTTGTATACGTGTTCCTGTTAAACGTAAACCTGTGTGTAACTGAGTGTTGTGTGTGTGCTTCCAGATGAAAGGTTTATGGCCCATTCAAACACACTGCACTCTCAATTGCCCTACTTTGGCAAGCCTGCTGATGTCATTCACCTTGAAATACACCTTTGGGAAAGAAGTAGCCCTATAAGCTCTGTGGTGTGTGCTATAACTGCATAATGCTGTACTGTGATGTATTAGTTAGGTAGTAGTTCTAATTCCAGACATGGCAACTGTGATTTATCTATCAGTGTGTGTGTGTGTGTGTGTGTGTGTGTGTGTGTGTGTGTGTGTGTGTGTGTGTGTGTGTGTGTGTGTGTGTGTGTGTGTGTGTGTAGGGATCAATGCTTTTGTAGCCATTCAGTCACTACATTCACCATTGCCCTAGTTTGGCCAGCCTGCTGATGTTACTCACCTTGAAATACACCTTTGGTGAAGGAGTTGCCCTATAAGCTCTGTGGTGCATGGTATAACTGCATAATGCTGTAGTGTGATATACTAGTTAGGTAGGAGTTCTAATCCCAGGCATGGCAACTGTGAAACTCTGTGTGTGTTTGTTTGTTTGTTTGTCTGGGTAGGTATCAATGCTTTTGAGACCATTCACAGTCACTACACTTTCCATTGCCCTACTTTGGCAAGCCTGCTGATGTCATTCACCTTGAAATACACCTTTGGTGAAATAGTAACCTAATAAGCTCTTTGGTGCATGCTATAACTGCGTAATGCTCTAGTGTAATATACTAGTTAGGTAGGAGTTCTAATCCCAGACATGGCATCTGTGTGTGTAAGGATCAATGCTTTTGTGGCCATTCACAGTCACTAGACACTCCTAAAAATGGAGAACATCGATATCTGTGCAGTAACTGAGACCTGGTTCAAGGCTCCAGAGATCACCCCTGGAATACCAGGCTACACCTCTTACCACACCTTTCGCCCACCAAACCAGGACCGAAACACTAAAGGTGGAGGAGTGTCCATATTCACCAAGGATATTCACACCACCAGGCTAGTTGCCCAATACAATGCATCTGAAATTCTCCAGATGCAACTAACACTAGGTAAGACTGCAATCCAAATTGCAGCTTCCTACAGATCCCCGACCATGCCTCAAGATTCTCACTACACCTTTCTAAACATACTGAAAAATAGTAAGATACAACCAAACACCCTAATACTGGATGATTTCAACTACCCTGGCATTAACTGGGAAAAACTACTCGTGTACCAACACCTTTGCCCAACAGTTCTTGAAATTCATAAATTCCAATGCCCTGGATCAACTAATCCATAGTCCCACCAGGGGCTCCAATATCCTATATCTGGTCATTACCAATATGGGAAATTGATGCTCCACACCTATGGTCACCCCCTCATTGGTCAGGTCTGACCATAAGCTAATCACCCTTGACATCCACATCCCTCCTCCACCCCCCAGCAAGGAAACCTCCATAAAAAAAACTTCTCCAAAGCCAACTTCATGCTACACAAGTTAGAAATGACAAACTTCATGACACCCATGCAGAGGGGAACTGAAAGTTTGACTGCTGAATCCTACACTAAGGCACTGTACTAGCACATCCACTTGTGCATGAATCATGCCATCCCAAACAGAACCAAGATGCTCTCCTCCAAAAAATGAAGCTAATCTGGTGGTCCCTCACCATAAACAAACTTTACAACAAAAGGAAGAAACTGTTGCAGGAAAAGAGGAAAATCCCAGCATCCAAAAAACTCCCTTACCAGCCTCAGTAAGAAGCTGAGATCCCTCATAAAATCCTCCAAAGCTAGTTATGAAAATAATATAGCCAAAGATTCCAAAGACAACCACAACCCATTCTATAGTTATGTCAGGAATCTAAATGGCAATGCTCAGAGCTGCTCTGAGCTACAACAGAATGGCATTAAATATACTGATCCCATGGATATTGCCAATATCCTGTCAGATCGATTCAGTGCCAATGTCACTGTCCTCTCACTCCCTAAAGGTCCCATCTCAATACCGAAAGATTGCCAAATTCTGGCAATAATGGCCACACAGGTAAAAAACATACTCTCCAAAGCTAAGAATACAGCATCCATGGACCAGACAACATCTGAGGCTGTGAACTACATGAATTACAAAATGAACTGGCACCTCACCTAAGTGCCATGTTTAATCATAGCCTCACCTCAGGTTTCATGCCCACTGAGTGGCACACAGCTACAGTTATCCCACTCCACAAGGGGGGATTCACTTTGGATCCTGGGAACTACTGCCCCATCAGTCTGATGAGTCTGATCTGCAAGGCCATGGAACGTATAACCATTGAACTTATAAACAAAGACATTGGCAACCTTCAGACACTGGACCCCACCCAGGTTGGGTTCGTGAAGGGCCAATCTTGTCTCCTGAACCTGAGTGACATCTTCAAATCAGTCTCCAGAGCTGTGGATGAGGGCAAGGCAGACCACACAACCTATCTGGACCTTGCCAAGGCCTTTGACACCATCCCCCAGTCTGGAATCATAGATAAACATACTAAGCTGGGCATTAATCCCTATGTCACTTGATGGGTTGTCAACTGGCTTACTGAGAGAACCCACACTGGAAAAGTAGCTGACTACAAATTCAGCTCCAGACAAGTGTGATTTTTCTTTACCTTGTGTTTTACTTGTATTCTGCTTTTAACTGCATATTAAAACTTGAAAAGAGACCACAGCTCTGTCTCTTGTGAGTCAGGCAGAATCAGGCAGAAATTAGAACAGGTCAATTAAAGACTCACACATAAGATAGAAGAGGTCAGTTAAGGTTAATCATCTATGAACTGAGGGGGTGGAGCTAGGAACTAAACCTTCTATTTAAGGGTTAAATTAAAACATTTTAGAGCTTTACTAGAATGGCTCACCCAGACTCTGCTACACTTTTCTGTAAGGGAAAGGTTAGTTTGATTTTTATTTGTTGTAGTTTGTATTACTTTATTGCCTTTTTCTATTTTGAATACTGCAATTTACCTTGTGTTTTACTTGTATTTTGCTTTTAACTGCTTATTAAAACTTGAAAAGAGACCAAAGCTCTGTCTCTTGTGAGTCAGGCAGAAATACTTTTTCTTACCTTCCCACCCAGTTAATGTGTTCTTAAACACCACTGTCTTTCTAGTTGCCTGCCCCTTATGTTAATTTGACCATATATCTCAGTTCCTCTCTGCTTTTACTGGCTTGTGTGAGTAAGCACAAAATTATCATTTTGTAAATCACTCCCCTTCAACTATTTAAATTCATTGGCCATCCTACTGTATTCCATAGTACCAGAATACAAAAGTGACCATCCCCTTTCAATCTATCTTGCTGTTTTAAAATAGTGACTCTCCACTAAAACTTAACTGTTTAGACAGGTAAAATGTAAGTTACCTACTTTCCCATCTAATTCCTCTAGTGCAGACTGCAGCATTTAGAATAAACCATTTTTTCATCTAACCTTTAAGCATCTATTGCAAAACCACCAGTTATTGGAAAACCCACATTCTGCCTCTCAGTTGTCATCTTGGGATTAGTGCTTCTGTTTTCTCCTGGTAAGAGAAGGAGTTACATTATTTCCTGGAGACTACTGATCACCAGAACGCTTAATAACTGTTTTATAGGTGACAGCTTGGAATCTGTGCTTATATTCTGATCCTGGGGAGAGTAGGAGCAGAGTGTGTTGATTCCTGACTCTTTCTGGTTGGAGTCCCTGTGACTAGCACTTGCTCTAAAACTTGCTGGAAAGCAGTAGGAAGCCATAAACTGATACAAGCACTCAATTCTCCTTGTTATTAAGGATAAATTAATCTTAGGCACTGAACAGCCTATAATTGCAAAGTACCTTGCCAAGGTAAGGGAAAACAGCTCTTGTACTTTACAAAAACACAAAAAAAAGGCACCTAACCATGGATGTCCAAGGGTCAGCTTCCAGTGAATTCTGCTGTCCACCTGGTGAATCTGGGCATACTGGGGCAATGCAGAAATTGCCTCATGTACACAGACAACCCTCTCCTCCTACCACCCAACATTGCAGCCTGCAAGAGATACACTTACATAGCCAAACTGGAAGTAAAGCTCTCTCCAGCCAAGATTGTGCTAGACAATCAAGAGGAGAAGGTTAACACCTGCACTACACCTCAAGCAACACATAGCCCTTCAAAACCCTCACTACCAACACACACACATAGCAACACTAAACCCACATATGCGGAGGCCCTTAACATTAACCTACCAAAGCAACAAGGACCTCTGAAGCTGAAATGCAAACAAACACCAATAACAACCAAAGTATCGCATAGCTCACAACACCAGTGTGCCACCCAACAACAGCCCTGAAGGTAAGACAACGTACCCAACACTTTAGTCATAAGTGACTCTATAGTCAGGCACAATGATGTCCCACTCTCCAGGCTGAACAAGGAGACAATTACAGTCAGCTGCTTGTCGGGTGCCAGGATCCACCACATAATGCATGCATTCAAATCACTTCACAACAAGTACAAATGTGACTCCGTCATTGTCCATGTTGAAATGAATGACTTGAGACGTACCTCCCTAAACTACATGAAAAGAGATATGGAAGAGCTGTCTGATCATGTGTCCCAGGCAGGTATGACCCTAGCCCTGAGTAGCATTTTGCCTTCACCAAGAATGATACCACAGTATAAGGACAAAATGATTGACTTCAACAATTGGCTAAGCTTCTGGTGTCATTCAAAGGGGATCCAGTATTTGTCTGCCTGGGACGACATGATCGACAAACCACAATGCTTTGCCAGAGATGGTCTGCACCTGCCGCCCCTGGGATTCAGGTTACTGGCTAAGGCTTTTGCCACCCCTATAGTGCCTTTTTTAGGCAAGGCTCAAAGGACAAAACCACCACTGTAGCAGGTACAAGTATGCAAAATCTGAAGGTAATGCTACTCAATGCTAGAAGTCTAAACCTCAAAATGCACTCTCTCAAGGCACTCCTAAAAATAGAGAACATTGATATCTGTGCAGTAACTGAGACCTGGTTCAAGGCTCCAAAGAGCACTCCTGCAATACCAGGCAACAACTCTTACCACACTTTTTGGCCACCAAACCAGGACCAAAACACTAAAGGTGGAGGAGTGTCCATATTCACCAAGGAAATTCACACCTCCAGGCTAGTTGCCCAACACAATGCATCTGAAACTCTTCAGGTGCAACTAAGACTAGGTAAGACTGCAATCCAAATTGTAGCTTGCTACAGATCCCCCACCATGCCCCACGATGCTCACTACACCTTTCTAAACATATTGGAAATTATTAAGATACAACCAAACACCCTAATACTGGGCGATTTCAATTACCTTGCCATTAACTGGGAAAACTACTAGTGTACCAACACCTTTGCCCAACAGTTCTTGGAATTCATAAATTTCAACGTCCTGGATCAACTAATCCATAGTCCCACCAGGGGCTCTAATATCCTGGACCTGGTCATTATCAACATGAGAAATCAATGCTCCACACCAGTGGTCACCCTCTCGTTGGTTAGGTCTGACCATAAGCTAATCACCTTTGACATCCACATCCCAGCCCTCCCCCCCCCCAGTAATGAAACATCTGTAAATAACTTCTCCAAGGCCAACTTCATGCTACTCAAGTCAGAAGTGTCAAACTTCATGACACCCATGCAGATGGGAATTGAAAGTCTGACTGCCGAATCCTACACTAAAGCACTGTACAAGCACATCCACTCATGCCTGAATCATGCCATCCCAAATAGAACCAAGATGCTATTCTACAAAAAAAGGAAGCCAAACTGGAAGTTCCCTGCCATAAACAAACTATACAACAGAAGGAAGAAACTGTTGCAGAAAAAAGGAAAATCCCAGGATGCAAAAAAACTCCCTTACCAGCCTCAGTAAGAAGTTGAGATCCCTCATAAAATCCTCCAAAGCTAGTTACGAAAATAAAATTGCCAAAGATTCCAAAGGCAACCACAAGGCATTCTATAGTTATGTCAAGAATCTAAATGGCAATGCTCAGATCTGCTCTGAGCTACAACAGAAAAGCATTAAATATAGTCATCCCAAGGACATTGCCAATATCCTGGCAGATTGATTTAGTGCCAACTTCACCCCCCTTTCACCCTCTAAAGGGTCCATCCCAATACAGAAAGATTGCCAAATTCCAGTAATCACGGCCACACAGGTAAAAACCGCACTCTCCAAAGCTAAGAATACAGCATCCATGGGACCAGATGACATCCCAGGCTGTGTACTACATGAACTACAAAAAGAACTGGCACCTCACCTAAGTGTCATGTTTAATCATAGTCTCACCTCAGGCTTTGTGCCCACTGAGTGGTGCACAGCTACAGTTATCCCACTCCACAAGGGGGCATCCACCTTGGATCCTGGGAACTACTGTCCCATCAGTCTGACGAGCCTGATCTGCAAGGCCATGGAACATATTATCATGAAACTTATAAACAAAGACATTGGTAACATTCAAACACTGGACCAGACCCAATTTGGATCCGTGAAGGGCTGAGCATGTCTCCTGAACATGATTGACTTCTTCGAATCAGTCTCCAGAGCTGTGGACGAGGGTAAGGCAGTCCACACAACCTATCTGGACTTGCCAAGGCCTTCAACACCATCCCCCACTCTGGAATCATAGATAAACATACTAAGCTGGGCATAAATCCCTATGTCACTTGATGGGTTGCCAACTGGCTTACTGACAGAACCCACGCTGTAAAAGTAGCCGACTCCAAATACAGCTCCAGACAAGTGACAAGTGGAGTACCTCAGAGTTCAGTCCTGGGACTGCTCTTGTTTGGCATCTATGTCCCTGAAGTACAGGCCAACACTGAGGGACTCGGGCTAACAAAGTTTGCAGACAACTGCAAATTGTGAGCCATTATTGAATCCCTAAATGATGTGGATAGTCTACAAAAGAGCCTTACAGAAACAGATGCTTGGTGCCAGAGCCATGGGCTCAAGCTCAATGCCAAGAAGTGTATAGTTATCCCCTTTGGGAAAAAACATGTACCCATAAATTACCACATAGGTGGCAGTACACTAAATACCAAAAGTGTGATAAGAGACTTAGGAACACAGGTGGACAGTGGTCTCACCTTCAATAACCACATCACTACAACAGTCAGGAAATCCTTCTATGTGGCACACCTCATCACTAAGGGCTTTTCATCCAGAAAAAAAGAGGTTATTGTCCTACTGTACTCATCCCTCATTAGACCCATCATAGAGTACAACACTCCATTTGGTATGTACCTCACAAGACATCTGCAACAACTGGAAAGGCCGTAGAAACACCTCACTAAAAGAATACCAGGCCTAAAGCAGATGCTCTATGCTGATGACTAAAAAAACTCCAGCTATACTCTGTTGCATATCATCTACTCAGAGGCAATCTCTGCTTAGCATACAAGGCCATGTTAAACCCAGAGCTGATGGACATGCTACACTTAAAGAAATCCCAATCCATCACAGCCACATGCTCAAGGGACCTAAACCTTGTTATCACAATAAACAAAACATGCTGGAGGGATAGGTTCCTGACCCAGAGACTCCCCATACTCTGGAATAGACTGCCCATACATGTCAAGCAGAGTGCCTCCTTGGCCCTCTTCAAAAGGAACCTTGACGATTGGATGGGAGATAGGAAATTTACCCCGGGGATCATGTCAGTCACCCTTCTAGACAGGGGTCCAGGGAAGTAAATATTGTGGGAAGAAACAGCCAGGGGATTGTTATGGCTAGGCTTGCACAGGTCCTAGGGCTGATAGCCTAGTAAAAACCTATGAATCTAAATGACAAGTGGAGTACCTCAGGGTTCAGTCCTGGGACCGCACTTGTTTGGAATCTACTTCTCTGAAGTACAGGCCAACACTAAGGTACTCTGGTTAACAAAGATCACAGATGACTGCAAACTGGGAGCCATTATTGAATCCCCAAATGATGTGGATATTCTACAGAAGGGCCTTACAGAAACAGATGCTTGGTGTCAGAGCCATGGGCTTAAGCTCAGTGCCAAGAAATGTATATTTATCCCCGTTGGGAAGAAACATGTACCAGTGAATTATCACATAGGTGGCAGTACACTAAACACCGAAAGTGTGATAAGAGACTTAGGGACACAGGTGAACAATCGTCTCACCTTCGATAACCACATCACCACAACAGTCAGGAAATCCTTCTATGTGGCACACCTCATCACTAAGGGCTTTTCCTCCAGAAAAAAGAGGTCATTGTCCCACTGTACTCATCTCTCGGTATACCCATTATAGAATACAATGCCCTGTATGGTATGTACCTCTCAAGACATCTGCAACTAGAAAGGCCACAGAAATACCTCACTAAAAGAATCACAGGCCTAAAGCAGATGCCCTATGCTGACCATCTAAAAATAATCCAGCTATACTCTGTCGCATATCGTCTACTCAGAAGCGATCTCTGCTTAACATACAAAGTCATGTCAAACCCAGAGCTGTTGGACATGCTACACTTAAATAAATTCCAATCCCTCAAAGCCACACACTCCAGGGATCTAAATCTTGTCATCACAATGAACAAAACATGCTGGAGGGATGGGTTTCTGGCCCAGAGACTCCCCAGACTCTGGAATAGACTGCCCATACATGCCAAGCAGAGTGCCTCTGGCCCTCTTCAAAAGGAACCTTGACAATTGAATGGGAGATAGTAAATTCACCCCAGGGATCATGTCAGTCACCCTGCTAGACAGGGGTCCAGGGAAGTAAATATTGTGGGAAGAAATAGCCAGGGAATTGTTACTGCTAGGCTTGTATAGGCCCTAGGGCCAATAGCCTAGTACCAACCTACGAACCTATGAACCTATGAACTACACTTTCCATTGCCCTACCTTGGCAAGCCTGATGATGTTATTCACCTTGAAATACACCTTTGGTGAAGGAGTAGCCCTATAAGCTCTGTGGCATGTGCTATAACTGTGTCATGCCACAGTGTGAAGTACTAGTTAGGTAGGAGGTCTAATTACACACATGGCAACTGTGAATCTGTGTGTGTGTGTGTGTGTGTGTGTGTGTGTGTGTGTGTGTGTGTGTGTGTGTGTGTGAGTGTGTGTGTGTGTGTGTGTGTGTGTGTGTGTGTGTGTGTGTGTGTGTGTGTGTGTGTGTGTGTGTGTGTGTGTGTGTGTGTGTGCTTGTGTTTGTTTGTCCATGTAGGGATCAATGCTTTTGAAGCCATTCACAGTCAAATCTCTTTCCATTGTCCTACTTTGGCAAGCCTGCTGATGTCAATCACTTTGAAATACACCTTTGGGGAAAGAGTAACCCTATAACCTCCATGGCGCATGCTATATCTGCATAATGCTGTAGTGTAATATATTAGTTAAATAGGAGTTCTAATCTCAGACATGACAACTGTGAACCTCTGTGTGTGTGATTGTTTGTCTGTGTAGGGATCATTGCTTTTGAGGCCATTCACAGTCAAATCATTTTCCATTGCCCTACTTTGGCAAGCCTGCTGATGTCATTCACTTTGAAAGACACCTTTGGGGAAGGAGTAGCCCTGTAAGCTCCATGGCCCATGCTATAACTGCATAATGCTGTAGTGTGAAGTGCTATTTAGATAGGAGTTCTAATCCCAGACATGGCAACATTGAATCTCTCTGTGTGTGATTGTTTGTCTGTGTAGGGATCATTGCTTTTGAGGTCATTCACAGTCAAATCATTTTCCATTGCCCTACATTGACAAGCCTGCTGATGTCATTCACTTTGAAATACACCTTTGAGGAAGGAGTAGCCCTATAAGCTCCATGGCAAGTGCTATAACTGCGTAATGCTGTAGTGTGATGTAATAGGTAGGAGTTCTAATCCCAGACATGGCAACTGTGAGACTCTATGTGTGTGTTTGTCATCAGTATCCTATGTGGAGATAGCTGTGATTGTGTAATAACAGGACTCATTGTGGAGTGGGTTTTGCAAATTTCTTGTATGGAGGACCTATTATATGTCACAATGTCCACTTTACAAGGACAACAGATGTCAAATAGCAGAGAGGCTGGTGTAGACAGTCAATACCCCTACATGTGACATCATGGATTGGGGAACAATACAGGCAACCCTTGTATTACCCAGAGAACACTCTCCACCCATGTCTCATACACAAACACACTTGGCTAGGCAACAACCACTATGTTGGTAGTTCCCTGCATATTGCCCAGAGACAGTAACCATGGTGTGATTGCAGTGGACATGACACCCTGTTCCATCCCTACAATAGGCAAATCATTGCATACAGTGGTCCTTTGCTATGTTCCCCACTGGATGCCTGCAACAACTGTAGAGTCAGCAAATATAACACACAAAGGAAATGCAATGCCTTATACACATGCCCTGTATGGACAGATGCCACTAACACCAGTGAATACCTGTATTATGCTGTCAATGTAGGTGCAGGATCAACCTGAGTTCCATTGCCAGTTTTCACCACATGAGGTCAGGAATGCCACATCAAATGATACCAATCTGTCCACAAAACATGCCCCAGACACCCAGGAACACTTCCACATGTCACAGAACATGCATGTGGGACATGTGCACATCCCTGACACCATCCATGTTATGGAACATAGAACACATACACGGCAAGCATTGCACAGCACTGGCTGCCTACAATAGTAACCCAGATGAGTGGATGGTGAATACAATACCCACCTGTGTGGGCCAATCCAGAGACTACACCCCTAAGACACACTGCAGACCATTGTCATGTGGCCTGATGCCAAGGTATACCCTTTGCCTAGCCTTGTACAGCCTTCTGGCACAGTCAACCACTACACACCTGTGAAGCAATGAACCCATGCATGTCAGTACTGGCAAACATGCGTGTGTGTGTGTGTGTGTGTGTGTGTGTGTGTGTGTGTGTGTGTGTGTGTGTGTGTGTGTGTGTGTGTCTGTGTGGAGATTAATGATTTGGAAGCCATTCACACTCACTACATCTCCCATTGCCCTACTGAAACATGCCTTCTGATCTCAGATACCTTGACATACCGTTTGCCCATATATCAGCCTGATAACCTCTGTAGTGCATGTGATACCTGTGTAATACTATAGTGTAGCAAACTAGTTAGCTAGGAATTCTAATCCTGACCCTGCCAACTGGGATAATGTGTGTAAGTCCCTGAGAGAGTGTGGCTGTGTCATCCTTGACACCTGTTTTTGTGGACAGGCGCATGTACTACACCTACCTTATCCCTCCTTTATCACTGTTGATGATGTCACTCACCTTCAAATATCTAAATCAAAAAACAAAACTAATAATTATTTACGTTTGATCACAAATTTTATATCCAGAATCAAGGAGTAGTGATGGGTTCTCCAGTAGGTGCCAGTGTGGCTAATTTGGTCATGGCATACTGGAAGGAAAATTTTATACATTTTATACATAATGAAAGAAATGACTATCATTAACAAATTTATTTTATACAAGGTTTTTAGATGATATTTTTATTATTTTAAGGGTGATTTGGATTTATTTAGATATTTTATTGATTATTGTAACAGTACAACCAAGTTGCTTTCTTTTATCTATACTTTTCAGTATGAAAGAATAGCCTTCTTGGATGTAGATTTGAGTAAGGATGTAATCGTTGGGCAATATATAGCCAAGATCCATAGAAAGGAGTCTTACTCTAACTCATTCTTGCACTTTAGTTGTGCACATCCATGACACCAGAAGAAGTCTGTGGTTATAGGGCAACTCGTGAGGGCTGCCCGTATGTGCATTACAGATTGTGATTTTGAATTAAAGTGCAATTTCCTTGAAGGATTATTTATGAAGAGGTATCCAGTATTATTTTTATGTGACATCATTAATGAAGTTAGAACTAAAAGGAGTACAGGTTATTTTAAGGCAATATTGAGTAAAAGTGGACCGGTTAATGTAATAGAGTCTGAGAGTAATAGCACTCATGTTCGTGGAGGCAATTTCGATTTTAGCATTTCTTTTATTACTCCTTTTAATGTTGATGGGCAGGTGATCAAGCATATTTTATATAAGAATTGGAATTTAAGGCCGATGACCAGTTAGTTGGACAAGCTTGGAACTTTGCCTAGGGTGGTTTTTCAATGAGCAACTAATTTTAAGGCTGTTTTGGATTTTAAACATACAGTATTCCCTAAGATTGTAGGTATGTATAGATGTGAATCCTGCAACTACTGCAGATATATGCAGACAGGTGCTAACTTTTCTATCCATGGCAATGACTTTACTAGTAAGCATAGATTTAATTGTAATATGAGTAGGGTGGTATACCTAGCACAGTACCAACTTTGCCCAACTTTTTACATAGGCAAAATGGATAGGAAGTTAAGAGAGTGGGTGTATGAGCATCTGTATAGTATTAGAAAGGGAAAGGTTGAAAATGCTTTGGCTAGGCATGTCAAGGTTTATTGTAATCATTCATTCTTGTTCCATGGTATTGATACTGTAGAAGCAGATATTATGGAGGGTCCTATGACTTTATTATTAGAACAATTGGAATTGCGTTGGCAAATTCTAACAAGAACATATGTTAGACCAGGTCTGAATGATGTATGGCCTATTTCTTGCATTTTAAAACTTAAGTCTCAGTAGGTAATGAAGTCACTAGTATTGTTAATATTTGCATATTTTAATTATTTTTCTGTACTTTATTGAATATTTAATGTATTTTTAAATGGTGATATGATGGGTTAATTATTCTGGTCATGTGACTTGGGAAGGGTATTTAAGTGTTTATTGTTGATTGATTTTATTGTCTGATGAAGTTGAGTTAATAAACTTAACAAAAGCACTCATACTTATAGAGTGACTTGGTGTTCTTTGCTTTTTTGTTTGTTTTCACCTTACAATATACCTTTGGACAGCTTTCCAACATGTAAGCTCTGTGGTGCATGCAATAACTGCATGAAAATGTAATAACATTACATAGTCAGGCAGGGGTTTGAAACCCTGTACTGGTAAGTGTGTGATACAAATATGTTTAACTTTTATTCTCCTACTTCCTTCCTTTCTTACTTTGCCTCTGTCTGTCTGTCTCTCTCACTCCCTCTCTGGTGGTTGTGGAGAAGTACACCTGCTTTGCTTAGGCAGCAACAGCTTGTGTTTTGTAAGTGATGCTCATGATCTGCTGATGGCCTGTGCACGAACTGCAGTCCCCCACTCGCTGATTGCATGTGAAACAGCTGTGGTAACATTCCCATAGCCAACTGCATGGAAACACACTCCTATAACTAGAAGCATCATGTGGGTGTTGGCCCTTTTCATTCACTGTGAGCAGGACTTCATGTCAGTGTTTGGCAAACAGCATCACAGAGGGTAGTGGGATATACCTCTTACAACATACACTGTGGAGACAGGCCAACAAACAGGAGGGGGATGTTCCAGACATGACTACAGAATGTAAATTTTGCTCTTCTGCACTTGAAGTAATGTTGGTTTAACAGGGTTTGTGTAGATATGGCTGGTCTACATGATTTAATACCTGGCATAACAGTGTTATGTGGTTGAGGAAACTCTCACCTGTAGAGCTATCTGCAGACTGGCCAGTGTTTGGAGTCTTACGTGTGTTGTGTTACTCACAGACTACCTATCTTTAGAAATGCAGTTGCATTGTCTGAGGATTGCAGTGCGTACATGGTGACAGCCATGAGAGTTACTGATTTCATATCGCTCAGAAGACATGTATCACAACAAACCCTATTACACCAGTAAATGTATGAGGTTATCACAGCAACATGTCAATACTGGCCCTGTGTTTGTGCCTCCAGCCACAACTTTGTCAATCTTTGTACATATGTCATGCAGTAAGAGGAGCATATGTTCAGTACGCCATTATTTATTGACATCATACCTAACAAGCCAGTGAGATACCAGACTGCTAGACATGTTATGTATAGTAGGGCTTATATTTATGGACAAAACCTTGACATTCTGTCATAGTGTGTACAGTAGTGAGGTCTGTTTACTTATGGTGATTGTCGACTGTGTGTATTGCACATATGTACCTTGGCCTGTGTGCAGACTGTGGTAGATGTCATTGTTCTTGGTCCTCTCCTATCTGATGTTGTATGCTGCTCCAGTGTATGGTACCCTATCAGCTTATATGTTTACAGGGCCAAACCCACACATGTCCCATACCACAGTCAGGCATCGGAATACACTGTGTATTGGCCCAGTATGTGTAGGGTTAGTGTGTGTGAGTGGCACATAAGAGGATGGTGTTGATCAGACAGTCCATATACTGTAATATTAAGCATGCTTACCATATGTGGCTGTGGCTGTGTTCACATCGGTTGTGGTATGCGCTTTCACACAGGTGTCTGGTACTCCATGCTCTTACATGCCTGTAGAGCCTGCTATATTTGCAGGTACATGTGTATTCCCCCATAAGAAATGCAGGCCAGTGTTGTCGCAGTCTGCCTGCAGTTTTCATAGTGCTTTGTGACATACCTAGCAGCTCAGTGTACTTATCCAGTGTGATGTTATGTCCAGAAATTTTCAGATGTACTGCTGCCAGGCCACCAAAACTGTTGTGTATTTCTGAAAAATCAGTGGGATGTATGTCACTAACTAGTGGGTAGTATGTGGGATTGTGACCTCTGCTCCTCCAGTTATTATGTGCCAGGACAGACAGGAATGTTTGAATGCATAAACTGTGTGAGCACATGTATTTCAGTATTTGCATGATATACCCATTTACATTGCTGTTAACATCCCAATTGTCAGGCTTGGTGTAAGAGGTTCTGTGTATACCTCTGGACTGACCAAAGGGTGTCAGACTGTCCATATGTATTGGTCATATCTCTGCTGTATTCCACGGGACCATTACTGTAATATCTGTGGTACTGGGCTATGATGATCTTAGGATGTCTGTCAGTAACTGATGGCATACATGTCAATATCAGATGTGACCTCCCACACACAATATTTCTGTTAAGACAACCCCCTGTTACAGTAGCAACAGTCTACATTTATACCTTCAATACTTATATGACATCCCCTTGCATTAAGAGGTTGTGACTATTGGTGCTGAGGTATGACTCCACTCCATGTTATGGACATATGTTAAACATATATGTGTATGTATATATATATATCTATATATATATATATATATATATATATATATATATATATATATATATATATATACACACATATATCTATATATATATATATATATATATATATACACATATACATATATACATACCCAGTTCAGCTTTGTTAAGGGCAGATCCTGCCTCTTAAACCTGGTTGACTTCTTTGAAACAGTCACCAAGGCCAGTGACAAGGGGAAGGTGGTCCACACAGCCTACCTGGACCTCGCAAAAGCCTTCGATACAATACCCTACTCAGGCATTATAGATAAGCTCACCAACTTAAATATAAACCCCTATGTCACTAGATGGGTTGAAAACTGGCTCAAGGATAGAACCCACATGGTTAGAAATGCTGGAGCCATGTCAGACTCCAAACCAGTTACAAGTGACGTCCCACAAGGCTCAGTCCTGGGACCTCTCTTGTTCGATATATATTTCTCGGAGGTACAGGCCAACACAGAAGGACTGTGGCTGACCAAGATCGCAGATGACTGCAAACTGGGTGCCATAATCGACTCTCCAGCTGACACAAGCATCCTCCAAAAGGGCCTCATAGAAACAGACAACTTTTGCCAGAGCCATGGCCTCAAGCTAAACACCAAAAAGTGTATAGTCATCCCCTTTGGCAAAAACAAAGTGCCCACAAATTACCATATAGGTGGTAATCCATTAAGTACAGAAGAAGTAATTAGGGACTTGGGGACCCAAGTTGATAGCAATCTCTCATTTGACAACCACGTGGCCAAAGTGGTTAGAAAAACATATTATATAGCCCACCTAATCATGAAGGGATTCACATCTAGATTAGGGGAGGTCATCGTGCCTCTTTACTCATCCCTCATCAGGCCCGTAATCGAGTACAATGCCCCTTTTGGGATGTACCTTACTAAACACCTGCAGCAACTGGAAAGACCCCAAAAGTGCCTCACCAAGAGGATCAAAAGGCTCAAACAGATGCCATATGCTGCCCGGTTAAAGAAACTCCAGCTCTACTCAGTGGCATACCGCCTGCTCAGAGGCGACCTGTGCTTGACGTATAAAGCCATGTCCAACCTGGAATTAAGGGACATGCTGCACCTCAAAAAATCCAAATCCCATCGAGCTACGCGCTCCAGAGACTTGAACCTCAGCACTGAAATAAATAGGACATGCTGGAGGGACAGATTCATAACCCAGAGGCTCCCTTCACTCTGGAATAAAATCCCAGTCCAGGTTAGGCAGAGTCCCTCATTGACTCTCTTCAAGAGGAATCTTGATGAGTGGATGGGAGATCATAGGTTTACCCCAGGTATCACTTCTGTGTCACTGTTAGACAGAGGCACAGTATACTAACCTTGAAAAAGGGCATAGCAAAATTAATTTTAAATGGGTGGCGAAAGCCAAACATACTCTGGCTAGGCTTATAAATGCCCTAGGGCAGATAGCCTAGTATGAACCTATGAACCTATATAAATATATATATACATATATATATATATATATATATATATATATATATATATATATATATATATATATATATACATATGCATACACACACACACACATACACACATATATATATATATTGTCAAAGGAAAAAACTTCAAAGACCAATACATGTAAGGTTCAGATAAGGCACATTTAATAACTTGCTGCAAGGAGACAAAAACATGCAAATACAGGATTTTGCCTAACTACTAACAGGAAGTATGCTATTCTTATATTGTTCTACAAGACATTGCCTTCTATGGTTGATGTAATCAAACACAACTTTCAGTATTGTTCTACAGCAGATGTTACTCAGATTTTCTGCTGACATGACTGGATTTATGAAAAACATTTTGAGAAAAACAACCTGGCCTTGGTGGGCTCTAGCCTGTTACAAGCTTCTATTGTGTAGTTCTAATACATGTGTTACATTTCAAGGTACGTTTCTGGCTTAGGCACAAGCAAATGCTGATTGCAGTTCATATTTTCAAGCAGTCTTTGTTCTGATTATCTATAGCTTCTGCAGCTGTGTATTTTCTCACAGCACAAGCGGAACTCCTTGTCTAAGTCTCATAACATTAATACAAGTGATACATCTATTCATTATTTTCCTGACACAAGCAGAAATTATCTGCTTCCCTGTAAATTTCCAAAGCATAAGCAAAGATTATAGCTGTGCATATTTCATGACAATACAAGGTTAGAAAGCTTCTGCAATTTGTACAGATTTTATGCAGTGTGAAATAGAATAAATGTGTTAACCCTTTTCAAGCCTTAAATGCACTAAGCATATTACTAATACATACACTAATACATATTTTTCTGACATTTCCCCCCTTTTAATACTTTTATTCTACTTTCAAAATAAGCATAAACAGTTTTTTCTTCTCCTAACCTCTTCCCACTTAGGATTTGCAGTTAAGAGAGTCATTCAATTTAAACTTATGAAAGCATTTTCAGTCTTTTAACAGTTCTTCAAACTCAGTGCTTTGATATAAGGTTTCAGAACTGACATGTCTATAAAGTCTTTAATCAGTCTTTTCATGAAGGGGATGCCACAGCAAACACATACTCCCAGTAGAATGATGTTTTTCTACATTCCTACACAAATGGCAATCAGGATGTTCATTAGGATAGTACCCCACCCCCCCAAACCATTTCTGGAAAAAGTCTGTCAGTGGGTTTGGTCCTGGTTTGGTCATGGCCACCACTTGCTGAATTACCTCAAGGTGATTGTCTATCTTGTGTTTATGGTCATGAATATACGAACAGCACTCCTCCTGGATTAAAGTGCACGTACCGCCTCTCGCTGCTAGGGTGAAGTCAAGAGCCATGCAGTTTTGAAGCATTACAGTTCTCATGGCATTCAGTTCATCAGTCACCAATTTGAGAGTGGAAAAAGTTGCATTACTCATTACTTCGAGAGGTTTAGACAGTTTTCTCAGCTCCCAGATCGATTTCACTGCTCCATATGCTGGTAATATGCCTGCCCACAATATAACACTATCACTCAAGTCCATGTGTGTCAGTCCATTGCCTATAGAATGATGGTTTTTCCAACGCGCATCGATTTGCCCCACTGGATTTACAGGTTTCTTGACGACTTCTCGGACATTCCGAATTTTTCCTCGAGGTAAAACTGCAGTGTGTCATATGGCTGGAACCAGGTAGCCCAAAAAACAACTGCCGGACCAATTCTCAGATAACCACTTGTATGCCTTTCTGCCACATACAAAATAACAGTCCTCTACTTTAATAGTAACTTTGCTATGAATATACACTCGCCCTGCATGAAACATTTTTCTATCAATTATAGACAGTTGTTTATAGAGAACAGAATTATGTTTTACTTCATCAATTGTTTTGTGCATCAATTCAAGAAATGAATCATAGTTTGTATTACAATAAGAACCTGCATTGTTAGCTTTAGTGTAACATTTATAAGGAACAGTCACATTGCAATTGCTCCAACCCACCTGAACAGTATCATTTTTATAAAAACACACAGTTCCCTTTTGTGGAATAGACAAGTGCAATGCTATTTCATCTTCTGATGTAATGGTTGAGGTATCATAAATCAAGTTTTCCCAGGTCTCGTTGACCCCTAGGGGGACTGTAGTCATTAATAACACCCCCCCCCCGTATGCTGTCGGCAAAGCTGTGCAAATCCAGCAATTCGAAACATTGAAAGTTTCAGCATACACATATTTAATTGCCTGGTAAGTGTTGAAGTTTGGGTGCCAGTCTATGAGTAACACTTCACGTTTATTCAGTTCAGTTTGTGTGGCTGGAAAAAGGAATGGCCACAACAAAAAGATTATTGTCACTAGTACAGTTAACTGGATGATTATGCAATACTTCTGAGGAAATGGTTGTTCTGCATTCCTGTTTTTTCTGGATTCTATCATTTTTGCTCTTGACATGTGACAAGATTTTCATAGGTTCATAGGTTCATAGGTTGGTACTAGGCTATCAGCCCTAGGGCCTATACAAGCCTAGCCATAACAATTCCCTGGCTATTTCTTCCCACATTATTTACTTTCCTGGACCCCTGTCTAGCAGGGCGACTGACGTGATCCCTGGGGTGAATTTCCTTTCTCCCATCCAATCGTCAAGGTTCCTCTTGAAGAGGTCCAAAGAGGCACTATGCTTGACATGTATGGGCAATCTATTCCAGAGTCTGGGGAGTCTCTGGGTCAGGAACCTATCCCTCCAGCATGTTTTGTTTATTGTGATGACAAGGTTTAGATCCCTGGAGCGTGTAGCTCTGAGGGATTGGGATTTCTTTAAGTGTAGCATGTCCAACAGCTCTGGGTTTGACATGGCCTTGTATGTTAAGCAGAGATCGCCTCTGAGTAGATGATATGCGACAGAGTATAACTGGAGTTTTTTAAGGCGGTCAGTGTAGGGCATCTGCTTTAGGCCTGTGATTCTTTTAGTGAGGTATTTCTGAGGCCTTTCCAGTTGTTGCAGATGTCTTGAGAGGTACATACCAAATGGGGCATTGTATTCTATAATGGGTCTAATGAGGGATGAGTACAGTGGGACAATTACCTCCTTTTTTCTGGATGAAAAGCCCTTCGTGATGAGGTGTGCCACATAGAAGGATTTCCTGACTGTTGTGGCGATGTGGTTATCGAAGGTGAGACCACTGTCCACCTGTGTCCCTAAGTCTCTTATCACACTTTCTGTGTTTAGTGTACTGCCACCTATATGGTAATTCGTGGATACATGTTTTTTCCCAAAGGGTATAACAATACATTTCTTGGCATTGAGCTTGAGCCCATGGCTCTGGCACCAAGCATCTGTTTCTGTAAGGCCCTTTTGTAGAGTATCCACATCATTTGGGGATTCAATAATGGCTCCCAGTTTGCAGTCATCTGCAAACTTTGTTAGCCACAGTCCCTTAGTGTTGACCTGTACTTCAGAGAAGTAGATGCCAAACAAGAGCGGCCCCAGGACTGAACCCTGAGGTACTCCACTTGTCACTTGTCTGGAGCTGGATTTGGAGTCAGCTACTTTTACAGTGTGGGTTCTATCAGTAAGCCATTTAGCAGCCCATTGGGTGACATAGGGATTAATGCCCAACTTAGTAAGTTTATCTATGATTCCAGAGTGGGGGATGGTGTCAAAGGCCTTGTCAAGGTCTAGATAGGCTGTGTGGACCACCTTACCCTTGTCCATGGCTCTGGAGACTGATTCAAAGAAGTCAATCAGGTTCAGGAGACAAGATTGGCCCTTCACAAACTCAAACTGGGTGGGGTCCAGTGTTTGAAGGTTGCCAATGTCTTTGTTTATAAGTTCCATGATATACGCTCCATGGCCTTGCAGATAAGGCTTGTCAGACTGATGGGACGGTAGTTTCCGGGATCCAAGGTGGATCCCCCCTTGTGGATTGGGATAACTGTAGCTCTGCGCCACTCAGTGGGCACGAAACCTGAGGTGAGGCTATGATTAAACATGACACTTAGATGAGGTGCCAGTTCATATTGTAGTTCATGTAGTACACAGCCTGGGATGTCATCTGGTCCCATGGATGCTGTATTCTTGGCTTTAGAGAGTGCGTTTTGTACCTGTGTGACCGTTATTACTGGAATTTGGCAATCTTCCGGTATTGAGATGGGCCATTTAGGGGTGAGGGGGTGAAGTTGGCACTGAATCGATCTGCCAGGATATTGGCAATATCCTTTGGATCAGTATATTTAATGCCATTCTGTTTTAGCTCAGAGCAGATCTGAGCATTGCCATTTAGATTCTTGACATAGTTATAGAATGCTTTGTGGTTGTCTTTGGAATCTTTGGCAATTTTATTTTCATAACTAGCTTTGGAGGATTTTATGAGGCATCTCAGTTTCTTACTGAGGCTAGTAAGGAGTTTTTGCATCCTGGGATTTTCCTCTTTTCTGCAAAAGTTTCTTCCTTTTGTTGTAAAGTCTGTTTATGGCAGGGGACCACCAGATTGGCTTCCTTTTTTTGGATGAGTGCATTTTGGTTCTATTTGGGATGGCACGATTCATGCATGAGTGGATGTGCTCGTACAGTGCCTTAGTGTAGGATTCAGCAGTTGAACTTTCAGTTCCCGTCTGCATGGGTGTTAAGAAGTTTGTCACTTCTGACTTGAGTAGCATGAAGTTGGCTTTGGAGAAGTTTTTTATGGTGGTTTCTTTACTGGGGGGTGGGGGTGGGATGTGGATGTTAAGGGTGATTAGCTTATGGTCAGACCTGACTAACGAGGGGGTGACCATAGGTATGGAGCATTGATTTCCCATGTTGGTAATGACCAGGTCTAGGATATTGGAGACCTGGTGGGACTATGGATTAGTTGATCCAGGGCATTGGAATTTATGAATTCCAAGAACCGTTGCGCAAAGGTGTTGGGACATGAGTAGTTTTCCCAGTTAATGGCAGGGTAGTTAAAAATCACCCAGTATTAGGGTGTTTGGTTCTATCTTAATATTTTCCAGTATATTTAGAAAGGTGTAGTGAGAATCTTGGGGTATGGTGGGGGATCTGTAGCAAGCTACAATTTGGATTGCAGTCTTACCCAGTGTTAGTTGCACTTGGAGAATTTCAGACATATTGTGTTGGCCAACTAGCCTGGTGGTGTGAATATCCTTGGTGAATATTGACACTCCTCCACCTTTAGTGTTTCGGTCCTGGTTTGGTGGCCGAAAAGTGTGGTAAGAGTTGTAGCCTGGTATTGCAGGGGTGCTCTCTGGAGCCTTGAACCAGGTCTCAGTTACTGCACATATATCGATGTTCTCCATTTTTAGGAGTGCCTCGAGAGAGTGCATTTTGAGGTTTAGACTTCTAGCATTGAGTAGCATTACCTTCAGATTTTGCATGCTTGTACCTGTTATGGTGGTGGTTTTGTCCTTTGAAGTTTGCCTAAAAAAGGCACTATAGGGGTGGCAAGAACCTTAGCCAGTAACCTGAATCCCAGGGGCGACAGTTCAAAGTTCTTAACTAGTTTGCAGTGCATCAGGTGGATCCACGAGGCATGCTCTGCTATCTTGACTGCAGTGGGTGTTGACAGAAGCACTTGATATGGACCTTCTCACTTTCATGACATCCAATTCTTCTTTTTTATTGTCTTCACCCAGATCCAGTTCCTGGAGCCACTGCCACTTCTGATGGTCTGGTTTGTTCTTTATCTGAAACAGAATTTGACTGCAACAGATGTTTAGAATTCAACAAATTTCTCATATATTCTGCTAGTGTACAGTCAGCTTCCTGGTCTGCGGGCATGAGAGGTTTCCACTGAGGTATATAATAAGCCCTTCCAAATAGTTTTTCAAAAGGAGTCAATCCTTTTGCATTCGGAACAGTTCTCATGCTCAATAGTGCCAGGGGCAGACAGTACACCCAATTTCTCTTTGTTTCTGCTATTAACTTTCTTAGCTTACTCTTTAAAATCCCATTATGCCTCTCAACTAACCCTGCAGATTGCGGATGATATGCACAATGATTTTTTAAAGAAATACCAAAATGTTTACTTAACTGCTGTATGGTTTGGTTTACAAAGTGTGTACCGTTGTCACTGTAGATCCTTTCCAGAATGCCAAATCTAGGGATGATTTCTTTAACAAGGATTTTTGTTACGGTAGCCGCATCTGGATTTTTAGTCGGAAAGGCTTCCACCCATCTGGAAAACATATCTATAATGACAAGACAATACTTCTTATTTTCACATTTGTTCAATTCTATGAAATCCATACAGATAGTGTGAAATGGATATGGTGGTGTAGGGAAACTCCCTTGCTTGGGCTTTAACACCCCTTGTGCATGATGTTTGTTACAAACGTGGCACATTAAACAAAATTTTTTAGAGTAGTTTAAGAATCCATATGTCATGAACACTCGGTTCACCAACTGTACCATCCCCTCTGTTGAGACATGGCATTGCCCATGGCTCAACAAAGCTGCATATATAAACAAATTAGATGGTAATATCAGTTTCCCTTCTTTAGAGATGTACAGCCCCTTTTCGAGAATTGCTCCTCGTCTTACCCATCTTTGTTTTTCAGCCTGCGTAGTAAGTGTCTGCATTGTCTTTAACATTTCTAAGTCTAAAATCTCAGAGGGTTGTAATTCCTCATTCAAAAGAAATACTTCTGAAGCTGCCTGTTTTGCAGCTGTATCAGCTCTCACATTACCTTTTGAAATCCTATCCTGTTGCTTGGTATAAGCTGTGCATTTACAAATACCTACTTTCTGAGGTAACTGAATAGATTCTAAAAGATCTAAAATAAACTGTGCACGATTGATTGGTTTTCCAGTAGATGTTATTATTCCTCGATTTTTCCACTGTTGCGCAAAAACATGTACAGAAGAAAAAGCGTACTGGCTGTCAGGAAAAATGTTCACACATTTACCCTTTGCTAAGGTACATGCCCGTGTCAAGGCAATCAATTCTGCTGCCTGTGCAGATAAATTGTGTGCTAAAGGTTTCACTTCTATAATCTCAGTATCAGAAACTACTGCATATCCTACTAGGTTCTGTCCTGCAGGAACCCTTTTGCACAAGCCATCCACGTAGTATGTCACCTCGGCATCATCCAAGGGGACATCCATGAGATCTTTTCTAGGCAGTGTCTTTTGCTCAATCACCTGCAGGCAGCTGTGTGGTATGCCATCTGCAGGGGTTGGGAGCAAGGTAGAAGGGTTCAAAGTCGTGCATCATTCAATTGTCATATGAGGTTGGCTCAACAATATAGTCATACAGGAAAGATGCCTAGCAGAGGAAAGATATGCTACCTTCTCTTGCAGTAAAATAATCGCGACTGCATGAGGCACTCTCAATGTGAGAGGGTGGAACAAAACTACTTAGGCCAAAGCCTGTATTGCCATTGCAGCTGCAACTACTGCTTGTACACAGTGGGGTAAAGACCGTGCCACTGGGTCTAGTTGTGATGAATAATAAGCAATAGGGCGTTGTTTGTCCCCATGCTGCTGTGTTAACACTGATGTCATATAACCTTGCTTACAATCTACAGTTTGGAAAAAACGTTTATGATAGTTTGGTAATCCTAAAACTAATGAGGACACTATTAACTGTTTCAGTTTGCAGAAAGCAGATTCTGCTTCTGGTGTCCATTGTAACAAATCCTGTGCTGCCATAGGCTTTTTATATATCAGGTTAGTCAGTGGTGCAGCTTCCAAGGCATAGTTTGGAATCCAGCTCTGGAAAAAATTAGTCGTACCCAGGAAGGACATCATTTCCTTCTTGGTAGTGGGTTTTGGTGCTTGCAAAATCGCTACTTTTCTATCCTCAACTAATGTCCTACCCTCTTTGGATATTACATATCCTAGGTATTTAACTTGTTTTTTCCAAAGCTGAGGTTTATTTTTGTTTACTTTATGTCCTACAGTGGCTAAAAATTGTAATAGCGCTATGGTATCTTCTTTGCAATCTTGCTGGGTGGGGGCCACCAACAGGATATCATCAACATAAAGTAAAATCTGACTGCCTCTTGGTGGGGTAAATCCCACCAAGTTGCTTGCCATTTCTTGTGAGAATATTGTCGGACTTTCACAATATCCATGTGGTAGTCGCGTATATGTATACCTTTTCCCCTGAAATGTGAATGCAAACCAATATTGGCTGTCAGGGTGTATCGGTATCGAAAAGAACACATTGCTGATATCTACCACAGAAAAATATTTCAGCTGAGTTTTTAAATCATTCAACAGGGTGTGTGGGTCTGGCACTGTAGGTGCCCTTGGTATTACTGCGTCATTTACAGCTTGTAAATCTTGGACCATACGCCATTCTCCATTCACTTTCTTAACAGGAAATAAGGGTGTGTTACATGGTGAATCAGGAGATTCCACCAGCACCCCTTCCTTAAGTAAAGCTGCTATAATAGGTTTGATTCCTACCTCTGCATCTTTTCTTAAGGGATACTGTCGTTTCTGTGGTCTAAATGCTGACTTTGACATGATAGTAACTGGTCCCACTGTATGAATAAGTCCTACATCTGACTTTCCTGTTGACCAAAGAATTTCTGGTATATTCTGTAAGGCATTCTCTTCCTCCTTTAATAGGAGTACTAATCAGCTGTCCTTGCTAGACTGCAAGTGCACGGCTGGGTGGGTCTGAGTTATCCAATTCAACTTCTGCATTTGTATTCCCTGTTCTGACAGTTCTAACTCTGTCTGCTTTTCCCATCTCGTGACTTTTTCTCCTAAGTCTACCCATTTTACATTCTTGTCCTTAGTTAAGTGAACACGTGGTAATCAATTAGATTTATAGAGTGCAAAGAACTCCTGGGGCAATGAACAGCTGGATACACTGTTCCCTTCCATGTCCCAGTACAGATTACGTAATATCAATCTGTTTGCACAATTTCTAAACAATTTTTGCTCATATTCCTTATCAGGTCCTGGTGTGCTACAATAATACAGTGTAAAGTGCAACAAATGTTGTTTATCAGTGTCAAGGGAGGGGAACTTGCTGATGGCTACGTTCATCAACTCTTCGGTCACTGCCCCTGGACCAGTCGTAACCAAGTCCTGGCTGCACCAATAGAAGATTTCACCCTCCGATTGCACTGCAAAGGTATCAATTTGTCACTGTGCTTCCATACCCTGCATAGTCGGAACTACTGCTATACCAAATAGCTGCATAAGGTCTCTACCCAAGAGGTTTACTGGGCATTTTGCGGAAACAACAATTTTGCTTTTCTGGGTCAATCCTGAAACAGGATCAGTTATTGCAATATTATAGGAGAGGGGCTCCCAATACAGCTGTCCATTAGCTGCTTTCACTAGTATGTAATCAGGTGACTCTGAATTCTCTGGCAGTTTGGAGGGATGTATCAGGGTCTGTGATGCCCCTGAGTCACACAAGAATTTGACCTCCCTCCCTTCTACCAGGAGTGTAACTTCTGGTTTTGTGTCTGCTATATAGAGCTCTAAGCTCAATAAAGCTAAATCCAATATTTCATTTTCTTCACTATCTGTAACTTCCTGCACTTCCTCTATTTCTTCTGTCACATCCTCTACTCCTTCTATCACATTCTCATTTGTCCTTTCTCTGCTATCCCCTTCTAGTGATTCTTGATTATCATATAGTCAGTCCTCACCCTCCTTGTCTTCCATAGTTGCCTTCTTGTTTTTCTTGCAATCCCTTGCCAAGTGTCCCTTTTTACCGCATTTAAAACATTCACCCCTTTTCTTTCGCCCTTCAAAGTTCTCTGATCGCTGATCAGATTGTTTGTTTCCCTGGGCATTTCTCTTGCCCTTTTTCCCGGACTGTACTACATAGACTTCTGCTCCATCTTCTACAGAAAATACTTGGGCTTTCTTTTTCTTTTTGCTATTAAAATGCATTTTGGCATGCCTAGCATATTCAAGTAATGACTGTAACCTGCTTGTACGATGATCTACCATGTGCTTTGTAATAAAACTGCTTATGGGTGCAATGCTGCCTTTCAAAAATGCATTCTTTAACTGCTGCTCATATGGGGAATCTTGTGTCTGATCTTCAGGAACCTGCATTCCACAATGGTTATTAAAACATTCTAACAGTCTGGCATAATATCTGTCAATAGTTTCACCTTCTTGTTGGATGCATTGATTAATGCAAGTCCAGTCTGCCCTAGGCTTCCATTTCTCAGAGATGTGGTCTGTAAGACCTTTTACTCTGCTGTCTAGTTCTGCGCTGCTATGTGGGAGGGGTCTGTGTGCAGCGTTACAGGGATTCCAGTTGCCACTAATCATGTGCCAATCTGGTCTCACAATTTGTCTGACTACTTTTTCTACCTCTTCTCTGTTTAAATTATAACTTAGCCTCATTCCTTGTAAATCTTCTAAGAACTTTCTAAAATTAACTTTTGTATGGGGAATTCCCTCAGTGGCTTTCCAGATGTCTTCTGGAGTCCAGGGTCTATACACTAGAATAGTTGGGTCCTGACCTTCTTGCCCTGCCTGAGGATTAGGTACTTCTATAAGTGGGCATATTTCTTCTTCACTCATAGATTGTGAATTCCTACCCATTTAATATAATTCAATGTCCCCTTTTGAGTTACCTGCCCGTGTTCGAGACCTGGTCTCAATGGGATCTCTAATAAACGGTTTTGCTTTTGTAGTGTCTCTATTTACAGTGGCAGCAGGATATTGCGGGGGTGGACTAACGTGTTCACTTGCTTCATATTCTGGTAAGGGGGGTGGAGGGGCCGATGCTATTACTAAGTTATTGTCCTCCTTATCTAAAAACATTGCTTTTGAATTATTGTTCTTTTGTTCCCTACAGTTTACTTCCTCAACCCACCTGTGTGCCTGAGGAATTCCTAATTGGTGCTGTTTTTTACTCGACCTTTGGAATCAGTTTTAAGCTGTTTGACAAGTTTGATAAGCGAGGATTTTTCTAATTTACCATCAAATTCATACTTATTAACCCACTTTGAGTAGTATTTAATATTATCAGCACGCTGGGAGTGCATGTATTTTGCGTCTTTGGTAAACGGCGGATTTTGGGGTCTTTTTGTGCAATTATTACCCATTTTGTTCTACTCTTTTTAATCATTACGTAACTCCTTATTTTTAATGTGGTACCACGGATTTTGTTATAATCTCTTCAGAATGACTGCCTACCTACTCTGTTTCCCTGATCTATGACAAGACAGTAATCTTTTCTGTCCCTGACTTGTAAAAATACAGTTCTGACAAAAACAATACCAATCTAGTCCCTGATCTAATACAGAAAAAGGTAGATTCACCTTACCTGAGCCTTCGTGATTGATCACCTGGTTTGTGAAAAATCCATCCTTCAGTCGCAGATCAGAAAGCGGCTGGCCTCTTTTGTATGACAATTCAGTCGGAGGGCTTTTCAAATAAGAAGAACCGATGTGGTTTCTTCCCCATACGGTTTCAAGCCACCTGGCCTGTCTGATCCAAGGCAAAGTGAGGGTTTCCGGTCTGTCAAAGGAAAAAACTTCAAAGACCAATACACGTAAGGTTCAGATAAGGCACATTTAATAACTTGCTGCAAGGAGACAAAAACATGTAATACAGGATTTTGCCTGACTACTAACAGGAAGTATACTATTCTATTCTTATACTGTTCTACAAGATATTGCCTTCTATGGTTGACGTAATCAAATACAACTTTCAGTATTGTTTTACAGCAGATGTTACTCAGGTTTTCTGCTGACATGACTGGATTTATGAAAAACATTTTGAGAAAAACAACCTGGCCTTGGTGGGCTCTAGCCTGTTACAAGCTTCTATTGTGTAGTTCTAATACATGTGTTACATTTCAAGGTACTTTTCTAGCTTAGGCACAAGCAAATGCTGATTGCAGTTCATATTTTCAAGCAGTCTTTGTTCTGATTATCTATAGCTTCTGCAGCTGTGTATTTTCTCGCAGCACAAGTGGAACTCCTTGTCTAAGTCTCATAACATTAATACAAGTGATACATCTATTCATTATTTTCCTGACACAAGCAGAAATTATCTGCTTCCCTGTAAATTTCCAAAGCATAAGCAAAGATTATAGCTGTGCATATTTCATGACAATACAAGGTTAGAAAGCTTCTGCAATTTGTACAGATTTTATGCAGTGTTAAATAGAATAAATGTGTTAACCCTTTTCAAGCCTATTACTAATACATACACTAATACATATTTTTCTGACATTTATATATATATATATAAATATATATATATATATATATATATATATATATATATATATATATGTATGTCTACACATATGCAGATATATATATATATATATATATATATATATATATATATGTATGCACATATATTTATAGATATCTACCTATATATAGACATAAATATATATATATATATATATATATATATATATATATATATATATACATATATATATATATATATATATATATATATATATATATACACAATATACAGATGTATATGAATACATATATATGAATATATATGTATATGTACATGTACACATATGTACGTATATATATATATATATATATATATATATATATATATATATATATATATATATATCCTTATGTATAAACATTACTGTTGTTTATACCTTCCCAGATGTATCATACCGTATTTATCTATGTATATATTTAGATACAACAACATACGTGATTTAACAGTAATATCACTAACAAGTACTATGGCATTGCAGAAGTCACAGCAGTTGTTCAATACCATTTAGTATGTGTGCAGACAAATATATTAGAAAAACAACTTTTGTCACAGCTGTGATGGCTTAGTGGTTAACTGTTGTGACTATAGTATACAGGGTCCTGGGTTCAAGACCTGCAAGGGCTGTTTATTTTGTTGCTGGGCAGAACAAGGGCTGTTGGATACAGAGTGGTTAAGGCAGTTTTGAGCAGCATTAAGTGGGTTTGTGTGGGTTTGCGTAACGGTAAGCACTGCTAACATATGGTTAAATGTATAGGTGCTTACACCGTATAGGCTTCGCCTACTAGTGCGCAAATCTGCTTAGTAGTTATATCGCAGCAATGATGAAACTTGCTAAGCATGGCTCAGTCCTGGTAACCAGTGCTCACATTCCTATCTGATAAAACAGCAGGGTAATGACATCTTTAATAAGTGTATTTAATGCCGTGTACATAACATGCATCTATGTGTCGTGATTACAGTAGCAAGGGGTGTGAGTCTACTGCCTGAGACACCTGAGTATATATGGCTTGTACGACACTCTTTTCTGTTGAATGTGTTACATACATGGCTAGTATGCCAGGTTATATGCAGTCACATTGGCATGTAGTGTATCATTATGTTATTACTGTTGACAGTGCTTTCCGATGTAAGAGTACATTGTAGAATGTAGTACTGGAACCAAACATTCCTGCATGCTAAGATGGACTCTGAGTCCTCACTGTCGTGTTCCTGGTGTGTGAGCTGTGTCTCATTAAATATTTCCTACTACATAATGATCTGACATGTGAAAAATAATTGTAGACTACTATGTGTATAGCACATGTCAGTGAGGGCTGCCATCATGTAGTAATGGCATACCTATCGGTGTCAGACATCTGTCTATCAACACATTCATCCTAATGCATAGCTAGTTGGCTAGCCGATGTCTGTCTGTCCTCTGTATAGGTGTGCAGATGTCAGGTATCCATCTTGGCTACTTACAGGCAATCTACGCTTGACTGACACTGACATGTCTGCCCAGCTGTGTTATGAATGCCACAGCTAGGAATCCACACCCTGTATGCACCACATGTCATGGATAACTCAACTACACTACCACAGTCAACAGAACATGCTTTGGCACAGGTCTCCAAGACAGAAACCAACCATGTTATGTAATACATGTTGCATACATGTCAACTGGAGCACCTAAATGGCCCTCTGCAAGAGGCAACCAAATGATTGGCTGATGCATGTAACTCTCACCCTGAGGATCATGGCTGTAGTATCTGTTGATAGATGGCCTGCTGGCACATGGCAGGTGGCATGATACCACTGTACACACATCCCCTACACTTCCCATTACTCCATGGACAATAGCCTGGTACACACCTATCAACACCTGCACCAATGAACCCCAGTACTGACAAATGTGTACGTGTGCATTACTGAGAACATCAGTGTCTGTGTGTTTGTAGACCTGTAGTTGAGGATACCCTGAGGCCCTTTACACCCACCGCACCCCCCATTGCCATAGTTAGATATGGTTGCTGCTGTACCGGACATTACATGTACTTTGTTACACTCTTCTCCCTAAGGTTTACCTGGGGCTTGCAGTACCAGCACAACACTGATGTACAAATGGGTTGATAGGCATGGCATACCCACTGAGCTCTGGCAAGTGTGTGTATATGTGCATGTGTGTATATTTGTAGGCTACAGCATTCTGAGGCCACATTCTCCTAATACAATATGCCTTGCCACACAGTATTAAGGATAGTGATGTTGCTGACCATAGTAGAGCCATGTCAATGCATTATCACCCTACTATGCTTGTGGCATGTGCATTAGATGCATAACCCTTTAGTACCATTCTAGGGATAGACAAGGGGTTGTATTGCAGTCCTGGTCAATGTGTGATGGTGGGTATGTCAGAGTATTATCATGGGTTTCAGTGCATACAATATCCACTGTGGGGTGTAGGTGCTGGGTATACTGTCTTTACACCATGGTACTCCCGGTACATGTCCCATGTTCCACTGTATGGGGACCACTGTCACCATCAACCATACAGGTAACTGATAACACTATCCAGCCCAGTTATGCATGTGCTGTTTGCAACTTATCTGTAACAAAATGGACACACTGACAAGGTAGCTAGGACTGATAAGCCCAGGTCTCTCAGATGTGTGTCTGACTGTGATGTCTTTGTCAATGTGTATAGAACAGTATGTCACACTATGTACGGTTCATAAGCAATCAGTACATCCCCCATTACCATACTGTACAGACCTGGGGATGATCCTAATGTAACATGTAACCTGGAACACACCTCATCCTAAAAACTGTGTGCACTACATACCTAGGTAGGGGTTCTAGTCCCAGTGTTGCCAAATAAGAGTGTGTGTGTATGTGAAGGAATCTACATCAGTTTGCAGAATATACATGTTCCGGAGGTCATCTTTCCGAGAACTGCCTGACATATGCCAACATTTCACAGGTATCATCCTGTGGTAATACATTCCATCACAACTAGTGGTAGATGTGTAAATGCCCTCTTCCCCATTGTATAGGTGTACAGCGATACTGGGGTTGGTATATATAGCTGGGTGTGGCTCTTGTGAACACAGCCACCATCATTACAGTTACTGTTGAGTGTATTCCCCCACTTAGCTGGCCATAATACTGTACAGATCATGTTAAAAGGATAAGTAGTTGTCTATCACATCTGTGGTTCTACAGCACCTCTCACCCTCCAAAGGGTAGGGCTTTGCCACCCACACCACCACACCTATGTTTACCAAGTTTAGGGCTGCACTACTTTGGGGAAGGGGACATATACCCTGCCAGTACCATCGTCAATGAAATTAAACAAGTGGACTGCTTATTTCCCAATGTGTTGTTGTGCCTAGTCTGTCTTGGTGGAATTACATAAGCTACAATGGGTTCCTTGCAGAGGTGCATGCATCCATGTGTACAGTATTCTCTGTGTATTGCATCAACACCAAAGCCTCTGTATGTGTTATACACAAATATGTGGTGTGTACCACCCAGTACACTTACCATTGTCCACTGTAGAAGCGCTTCTGACAGCAGCCACCATGCACTCACCTGTATACACCACCCCCAGACCTATCAGCCATGTGGCACATGCAGTAGCTGTTATACAGACCTGTGACATTTGTTCACCTGTACCCAGGATATGGTACAGCCAGGGTGTCACCAAAGTGCCATACCTCTTGTAGGATACAACAGCAGACCATCCTCCTGCTAACACATGGACACCTACAACACAAACGGAATACATTATGGAGACAACAATCACTCAGTGTTAATAACAGCTATAATGCATCATGGCTGGACAGCTACACTTCCTTATATGTAAGCATTAAACTTTACTGCTGACAACATGTTACACAGCATTACATTGGTACATCGTAGTACAGTCACTGTTCATAGGTTCATAGGTTCATACTAGGCTATCTGCCCTTGGGCATTTATAAGCCTAGCCAGAGTGTGTTTGGCTTTCGCCATCCATTTGAAATGAATTTTGCTATGCCCTTTTTTGAGGTTAGTATACTGTGCCTCTGTCTAAGAGTTTCAAAGAAGTGATACCCAGGGTAAACCTAATATCTCCCATCCACTCATCAAGATTCCTCTTGAAGAGAGTCAATGAGGGATTCTGCCTAACCTGGACTGGGATTTTATTCCAGAGTGAAGGGAGCCTCTGGGTTATGAATCTGTCCCTCCAGCATGTCCTATTTATTTCAGTGCTGAGGCTCAAGTCTCTCGAGCGCATAGCTCGATAGGATTTGGATTTTCTGAGGTGCAGCATGTCCATTAATTCCGGGTTGGACATGGCTTTATACGTCAGGCACAGATCGCCTCTGAGCAGGCAGTATGCCACTGAGTAGAGCTGGAGTTTCTTTAACTGGGCAGCATATGGCATCTGTTTGAGCCCTTTGATCCTCTTAGTGAGGTACTTTTGGGGTCTTTCCAGTTGCTGCAGGTGTCTGGTAAGGTACATCCCAAAAGGGGCATTGTACTCAATTATGGGCCTGATGAGGGATGAGTAAAGAGGCACGATGACCTCCCCTGATCTAGTTGTGAATCCCTTCATGATTAGGTGGGCTATATAAAATGTTTTTCTAACCACTTTGGCCACGTGGTTGTCAAATGAGAGTTTGCTATCAACTTGGGTCCCCAGGTCCCTAATTACTTCTTCCGTACTTAATGGATTACCACCTATGTGGTAATTTGTGGGCACTTTGTTTTTGCCAAAGGGGATGACTATAGACTTATTGGCGTTTAGCTTGAGGCAATGGCTCTGGCACCAGTTGTCTGTTTCTATGAGGCCCTTTTGTAGGATGCTTGTGTCAGCTGGAGAGTCTATTATGGCGCCCAGTTTGCAGTCATCTGCAAACTTGGTCAGCCACAGGGTGTGTTGTTAGTTTGCCAGAGACCTAGGCTGAGCCATACATTTGACACCATGTGTGTGAGTGAGGGGGTTTAATTATTGATATGGTCTTGGTGATGTGGTGTGTGCAGGTATGGGGTTGCCCTAGTTGTGTTTGTATTGTGTGTGAGTATGCATGCACACAGTCCTGCCATGTGGCTGCCCTATACAGGTGTTTGTTGGACAGCCACAGGCCATACCTGGCAGGGTGTGCAGTTCACTGTCTCTGGCCACAGACACAAGAATTGTGCCTGCCAATGGTTCCACAGGCACCACCAGGTACAAGCCATGATATGGTACTCTCCCCTGATGATGACATATGTCCATTAGATCCAAGTCCTTCCTAAGACTTGCCAGGGCCATGTGCACATGGTCTGCTGTGGTGTGGACACCGCCCCCCTGCAGTGCTGGGGCTGTTACTGCCACTATGGGAGTGGCTCGATGTTCTTACACTTCCACATCAACCTCCAGCAGTTGGTGTTGCTGGCCTATGTCCACATGGCCATCACACCACTCCCACCACATGCTCGAGCATGGACATTCCATGGTCGAGGATTCCCACCATCTCACCCAACCATCTATCCATGACCTCTGAAAAATAACGGAGGGTACCTGCAAGATCACGGATGCTGTCAGTAACAGCTGAATGAGTAGCCCTCTGCAGCCTCAAACCTGTTTGGTGTACCGTCCCATATGTGCCTACACCTCCATGAAAGCCTGAAACATGCCTCTAGTGGTACCAGATGTGCCATTTCAGTCAGGGGCATGATGGCCAGCAGCCCTCCAATGAGCACCCCTGTGGTACGCTGCCAGACATCTGGCTATGGCTGCTGTGTCCAGACACACATGCCATAGATACCACACTGTTCTGTCCCATGTCGCCAACTGTCCCTCTGCTATGGCCACTGGTGATGGGGTATGTATAGGCATTGTGACTGTGGGCGGGGATGGGTTGGATAACAGCGGGATGTCAAATGATGGTACAGCTTCAGCCCCTGACAACCCCGCCTGTGTCTCAACACACCTATCATCATTTCCAGTGTCTGTATGGACACTAACATCAGATTGCCTGCCGGAGTGACCCTAACCCACCTTGCCATCTGTGAAGGGAAAACAAGAAACACACTTTAAGACCTGTATGTCATTGATTAACAGTAACACACACACACACACACACACACACACACACACACACACACACACATATACACACACACACACACACACACACACACACACACACACACACACACACACACACACACACACACACACACACTGATATCCCACTATACTACTTACCTGGTCCTGAGTTTACAGACTGTCCCTAGTTTTTTCTCTTACGTTCCCCATCCTGCATCAGTCTTGAATAATTACAATCAATAATACCAATCATTAATGTATCATTCCTCTAATTGCCTAGAAAAGTGATACTTTCTTAGTCAGTGTTGTAATCTGTACCTTACAGGTATTATTACACTACCCTATGGCTTTAGTTTGGACCTTCAGAAGAGGGCTTAATTTAAAAGCCCTCTTGGAAACAAATAGGATCAATCATAGCCACTCTTGGGGCATGTATAAATGTGGGTGATGTCTTTACTGTAAATATATTCAGACAGGAGCATATGTAAGAATCAAGGGCATTAAATATAACATAAAAGGAAAATTATATTGTGAAAGCCAAGGCATAGTATACCTGGCTTCCTGCAGTCAATGTTCGTCTTTTTATTTAGGCAAGACAGAACGCCATTTTAAGCAACGTATTTATGAGCATTTATACAGCATAACTAAAAATTCTAACACCAATGCCCTAGCTCGACATATAGCAGAATGCCAGTCTCATAGCTTCTTATTTACTATATTAGAACAAGTTGACAGGAATATAAGAGGAGGCCCATGGGAGCTTAGGCTCGAAGAAAGGGAGTTAAAGTGGCAATTGTTGATGAATGTACATGTTTTTCCAGGATTAAATGAGGCATGTTCTATCAAATGTCTTTTAAAATTAAGAGCATTGGAGAGATGATATACTATGTTTATTAAGTTCTTCATTTATTTCAAATTGATGAGTGTCAGAAATATCAAGTAGTCTGAAAATAAGGACTTTTATTTGTTATTATTCTTATTTCTTGCTGATGGTTTGTTTTTTATATATATTATTAATTCCTTTTATATTTAATAAGCATCTCGTTTAAGAAAATTTATTTTCTATAAAACGACTTCATAGAATGAATTTACTGATTGATTCAAATAATTATCTAATTTATTCTACTTGTTAATTGATTAATTAAGTGGACTATAAAACAGTTGTTTTTTGGGAGTAATTAATGTCTGAAGAAGTGCATGTAAATCTGTGTACGAAAGCGTTAACATTAAATCATGTGGGAATATTACCGGTTTGCTTTTCTTTGTTTATTTTAGTTTGGACAGTGGTATGGTTGTAGATAACTATATACGTGAACTGTGTTTTACCTGCAGTATACACCTCTTACCTGGTATACATGTGGAGGTATTGTATGTTAACACTACCTGACTGTTTCCATGCATATTCCCAGATTTCAGGGTGATGTTATGCACATACCTCTCAATCTCTTATTGCACACATTCTGGGCAAGTCTTGACAACATGCAAGTGAAACTGGGACATATTTTGACTATTGCCCTCATAAACCTTTGGTGAGTTTCTACAATGACAAGTTTGTTTTCATATACATTTTCTGAATATTTATAGGTCTGACAGTCAGTTATATGTCATTAAATGCTGCCTAAATGTCTGAGATAATCACACTGATTTGCCAGGGGGACAGGGTAACAGGCAGCAGATATGGGCCAATTATCTGGACATTCTAGACAAATCTGTACAGTTGAGGGGTATGAGTCTGCATACAGCTTACTACCACTCCCAGGATTCGAACCATGACTGTGTCTGCTAAAAATAAAACAGTGTACATCACAGTTGAGTGTGCTATATAGATATTGCTGTGTATCTCTTCTCTGATTTCTGTCTATATGTCTCCCGTGGTTTTACACTCTAACCTTGTAATTACAACACTCTTATACAGGGTTTCCTAGACAGTTTTATTATGTAGCACTGTGTGGATGACAGTGATGAGCAATTCCTTATTATTCAGAGAAACTGCAACACTAACAATGCCATACAATACCAGAGTAAACAGTACCAGTCCAGGATTTCAATCTTTTATTTCTAGGCAAAGTTTTTGTATCTGACAGACCTGTGGAGGCAATGTTTGTTAACTCTACCTGAATGTTGCCACACATATTACCAGATTCCAGGTTATTATTATGCACATACGTCTCACTCTGTTACTGCACACACTCTGGTCATAGCTTTACAACATGGGGGTGGGGATGGGACATACTTTGCATATTACTCTCATAATATTTTGGTGAGTTGCTAGAGTGACAGGTTTGTTCTTATAGATATATTTCTGACAGTTATGATGTCTGACAATCAGTTGTATGTCATTATTTGCTGCCTAAACTTCTGGGATCATTCCACTGATTTGCCCGGGGGACAGGGTGATAGGCAGAAAACTTAAGCCAATTATCTGAACTTTCTGACAAAATGTCTGTACAGTTGAGGGGTATGATTCTGCATACAGCGTACTACCTCTCCTAGGATTCAAACCATGGCTGTGTGTGCTAAAAATACAACAGTGTATGTCTCAGTTGAGTGTATTATTTGGATTATGTTGTCTATCTTTTCACTGTTTTCTGTCTAAGTCTCTCTCAGTTGTACAATATGACCTCGTGATTACAACAGTCATATACAGACATTCCTACACATTTTATTTATGTAGCACAGTGTGGGTAACAGTGCTTAATACAACAGTACTAGTAAGAGAATGCAACACTACATTACCATATGATACCAGAGTAAACACAAGCAGTCCAGGAGTTAGACCTTTATTCCCCGGCTGTTACCCTTTTTTTTACATACAACCTATATGAGACTCTTCCTGCCATATTGTCTGGTTTATTCAGTACATCCTATACACAATACAGGTTTTATACTGGCAATTAACTTTCTACTACTTTTAGATTTATTTCTTATGACAGTACATGCAAGATTATTACTAATGCCTCACGACGCAGCCTCTGTAGCCTACAGGAATGGGCTTCCCAGTTCACAGCCCACTCTGCTGCCACTGTCAAAGACATAAGAGGAATATTTAGCCATACCCATCCATAATATACATGAGCTGGCAATTATTAAACAGGTAGTAGGATGATACTTAAACATGACTGAGACATCACCTGTCTGCCTAGCTTCTTGGATCCACTGATCCAAGAGCTCCCTCTTCCTCCGTTTCAAGTCGGCATAGTGATGCCTGACCTGCTCACCAGTTCGAGGGATGCCAGTGGCACTGATGAGGTCACGGGCGAGATGGTCCCAGGCTTCCACTTTATATTGGGAACCCTGGTACTGGCCCTGCAGCAGTCTCTCTTCATGGTCTTTTATGACGAGTCCTGCCATGACTTTGGACTCCTGGATGCCCCAGCACTGTGCTCAGAAGCGCGATCCTTCTCCGACACTGGCCATAGTGCCTACAAGAGGAAGCTGCAACCAGTTATGAGATGTATTCCTGCCTGTGGGTTTTAAATAGGGCCAATTTCTCACACCTTGCCATGATTGGACAGTTTTAAAAATGCTAAGCAATGGGCAAACCTGCTTATCTAAGGTTGGCATTGCTTAAAGGGGTATACCAATGGGCAAACCAATTTAGCTGGGCTACACATTGCTTACACCTAATAAGTAGAGGTGTGCAATGCTCAGCATAGCTTATTTTTCAATTTGCACACTATTTGCTGTTTGGCATTGATTTATCATTCATTACATGTTATATATTTGTTTGGTATCTGTGATTCATGTGTACATACACTCTATGGGGTACTTGTGTTTAGTGGAGCATTTCACCACTTTATTACAATGATACCTCATATCTGGACTTAATGCAGTACTCCAGTTCACATATATATGTTATGTAGTAGGCTATACAACATAAAACTGTTTATAGAGTCCTTTCACATGTAAATTGTGATTTTGCTATAGTGAGGATCTGTTTGGGTATACCTCAGTTTTATGTGATGGCTTACTGGTTAACTGCTGTGACTATAGTGTACAGGATCCTGGGTGCAAGGCCTGTTTATTTTGTTGCCGGGCCGAACAGGGGCTGTTGAATACAGAGTGATTAAGACACTTTTAAGCAGTTGTAAGCGGGTTTGAGCGGGGTTTGTGTGACGGTAACCAATGCTAACTTCAGGTTAAATATGCTTACAGAGAGTTAGCTTCAAAATTGCTTAACCAGTGTGTGCATTGCTTACCCCCACGCAAACAGGCTTAAACCCACTTACTACTGCTTAATAGTGCTTACCCCAGCTTACCCCCACACTAATTTAGACAGAAATGAAACATGGGTCTTGGGAAAGGGGTAGATTTGGACACTCTATGGATTTATCATTCATTACACATTATAACTTTATCTAGTATCCCTGATTCATGTGTACGTATACTGTATGGGGCACGAGTGCTTATCTGTGAGCTTTACCACATTATTACAATGACACCTCACATCTGTACTTAATGCAGTACTCCAGTTCACAAATATATGTTATTTAGTAGGTTATACAGCAAAAGAAAATGTTCATAAATGGCTTGCACATGGAAAATGGAATTTACTACAGTGAGGATCAAACCGGGGTGACTGCTTGCAAGGCAAACACTCTGACCACTACACTATTGCAATACTGCCCCAACTGAATGTATCTTGCTATTTTATCTTCTTGTGCTATTTAAGCTACAGTATGCATAGATAAGCAATGGGCAAACCCACGCACCTACAGTTAAATTTAATCTGTTTGATAAAAAAAAAAAATTCTAATGTTATTTTCTCTAGGAAGGGACAGATTACACTTATTGCTGTGGAATCCTGCATGCATCTGCACATTTGGCAGACAGCCTAGCAACCTCCCATACCTCTCAACCTCTTCATGCAGAATATCTGGACAAAGCTTGACAAACTGGGGTACAACTAGGGACATATTGTAAATATTGCTCTTCTAAATTAGGTAAGTTGCTAGAGTAACAGGATTTGTTTTAAAATAACATGTTTCTGACGGATTTGGTGTCTGAGACTCATATGTGTGCCATTATTTAATGGCTTCAATTCTGACATCATCCCAGTGATTTCCCAGGAGAAATGGGGTACAGATCAACTATATGGGCAACAAATCTGGACATTCTGCGAAGATTTGTACAGTTGGGAGGTATGCATCCTCCTATGAATGTTCTCGCTCATTGTAATTGCCAAAGGGCATTTTTTGAGTGCAGGGCATGTGTATTGTGAGAGATCTGCTCTCAGACACACACCCTGTACTCGTCCATGCTCCATGTCCGTTTAGGAGCAGAGGCAGTACTCCTTCATGACTATGCATGGCACGCTGCCGTGGTGCTCTTAAACAGTCATTTCTGTGCAGGAATAACTTATTCCTGCACAAAAGATTATTGAATCCCAGGGACTTGTGTCCTGTAGGCCATCCCAAGCTATTTGCAGATTCATTACATAGCTGTCTTTTGAAATCCTGCAGCCTTCAGATAGCCCCTTATTATTGCTTTACTATGTTATTTGACTAGGAAGCCCTGAACATCTTTTGTAGTTTAAAATATTGCCAGATCCATTTTCAATAAATGTGAGTTACAAAGAAAAAGAAGTTTACTGTTGCTCATGTTGTCTGTTTTCAGTGTGAGGGTGTTTTGTTTTGTTTTGTTCATTAAATTGCTGTCAAAGTTTTTGATGTACAATTCTTAATAAAGGTTTTAAATCAAATCCAAATCTCAGTGATCATAAACGTAAAGAAGGAAATAGTATGCACACTGACAGTTTCAACATTGTTTTTTGGTAACTGGGGAGAGAGATATTGGTATGACTTGCAGGGGGGTATGGTCCATTACTCTGCTTAGGATCCCATTTGACTGTGATCGAAACATACTCTTATTGTTCAGAAAGTGCACATGAGTATTTAGCCTCATATAAATGCAGTCTTTTTGTTTTCTGTATTTTAAATGATATAAAGGGGCAGCCTAAGAGCACTGTCTGGTTAAATAAATTAATTGAAGTCACCAGTGGGAAAACTGGAGGTAGAAAGAATCAAACTCTGTACCTTTAACTAGAAGAAGCAGCTTATAAAGAGTTTAGGGCCTTAATTCTCTATAACTGCCAGACCTTCACTTGTGACTTCATTTCCTGATGTATTACTAAGGGTTGAAAATCACTAGGGTTTATAATCAGTCAGTAATGACAATTATTAGAGTTTCATAGTTTTTATCATTCAAATGTTCAGAAAATGCATGTTGCTGCAAAACCTGTTTTGTTAAATTTTTAAGTGAAAGTACTTTGCCTCTTTTCTGTCTTCAGTTTTGCCTCATACATATGCCCTGTCCCTCACTGACTTAGTATCAGTAGTACAACAGGTACCACACTTGTCTTAAATGTAGAAGACTGTGGGTTCTATACCTGCACTAGGTAGATGGACTGCTGACAGTACAGCATAAGGGGGTGCTGCACCCCTAGGTGTGTCCTCCTTCACATGAGATGTTAAACTGGATCCCATATGCTTGAGATGGTGGCAGATCAGGTGAATGTAAAAGATCCCATGACACCTATTGAAAAGAGTAGGGGAAGTTTCCTGATACCCAACGAGATTCCTCCATTGTTATAAATACTACCTTGGGTCTCCCCTAAAAAGAGGCCTAGTGAGACTAACCTGGTCAACAAAGGGTAAATAAAACAAAACTTTTTTCTGGCAAATCAATGAGGATTATTATCATTCAATAATGGCAGTCATTACAGTTACGTCATTTGAATGCTCAAAGAATGCATGTTCATTAAACACTTTTCTGTAAAACTTGTAAGCGATTTGGAGTTGTTTGGCACTTATGTTAAATTACTTCCTGTAGTCAAAGGTACATGGTTTGAATCATGGCACTTATGTTAACAAACTACTTCCTGTAGTCAAAGGTATAGGGTTTGAATCTTTTCACCTCCATTGCCTACTTTGTGCCTTTGAGAAAATCAGTACTCCCAGGTCATTCCTGATAAGGGACACTTTGCCAGTCAGGTTTACCTAGTTGATAAATACATAACATAATATTTAAAATTTGTCTCTTTTTGACCCCAGTTATTTTTGACTTTGTACAGGATTCTTAAGCAAATAACTTGAAAGTATATTGGTCAGTTCCTTGTAAAATTTATGGCTTCTAGCAAATTGTTGTGGATTACAGTCACTAAACGTCAGTCTTGTGAGTCTGATTTTGTGTACTTCAGAAAATGCTCAATAAAGCAAAGTCAACTTTCTAAGTATATAAGATAAATATTTAAAAGCTGTTCCTGATTTTGGTAATTGTTTCTGATTCTTGAACTAAGAGACCGAGAGAGCAGAAGGGAGTTGTACTGTATGGTTCTGACATCAGCATGCTGAGATACATTTCAGGGACATTATTTATGAATTTATGTATTCAATTGATCTCATGAAAATACTTGAGGAGTACAGTCATACAAATGGCTGCAACTGATGGGTTGGTGGGTAGATGGGTGTGCAGATCAAAGATCAAAGTATTAGCTATGTAGTGGGCAGAATGACTTACTAATAACTGGTATGGGGAAAAAAGCTAAATAAGTTTGTCAGTGAGAATTTCTAACTTAAGATGCTAAGAGAGAATATGAAAAATAAACTTATTTTTGTGTGTGTATATGTGTGTGGGAGGGGGATATGGACTTTTTCAACTTACTCTCAAGTCTCTATGTTTGAATAGCTGGATGTGTTGTAAAGCACAATATATTCAATTGTGGAATAACTTTTGTGACTTATAAATACTGTAAAACAAAACTTTTATGTTGTAATCAAGTGACTGCTCTGAAAGTATCAAAGAACTTTTTGTAAGTATAAAATATACAGTTTAACCATAGTGTCAGCTTCCTTCCTAGTTGTTAGTAAATGTGTGAAGTTTTACTCGTCTGTTCCACATTATGCAATACAATGTAGTATTCTGCATTTTAGTTTCTTTCATTTTTTTACTCGTTGCTATTATAGATGTTATTGTAATGTCAAGCTGTACTAAACTGTCGGAAAATTATGAAGCTTCAACTTAAGAATGTAAGGATATTATCTTGGCCATTAGAAATACAATACTTAAATTCTTCTGCTGAGACTTGCATATAAACCGTTATAACAGTATTCAGAAAATGATCCTGCATTGTTTAAAATCCTGCACATCCAAAAAGTATGACAATCTTGTAATGGCTTATTGTGATCAGACATTCCCTTTTGAGTACTACCCATATCTCTTAATTGTAGAGAATTTTCCTGATTTTGCTTCAAATGTTTGTCCTGTCCATCATAACACTTTTGATTTTCTGGTAAATCAGTTATGATTACAGTCAGTCAGTAATACAAGTCATTAGAGTTTTAGTCATAGTTAGTTCAAAAAAATGCATCTTGATGCAAAATCTGTTGCTCTTTTAACTTCTTAAGTGAATTTGAGTAATATTTAAAAATTGATGTTATGTTGTCCATATCTCACCTTCGTTCTTGCTTTTTGGGTTTGAAGCTGATCCTCAGCTCCGACTCAGCCATATACTCAAGAGCTCGAGACTAGACCCTATCCCAGCATGCCTAGCGGTGGTTACCCAGATCTCGTTTGCCACTTGCAGCATTGAGATTGCAGATACTGGCTCAGGCTAAGTGTTTTTTTCTATTTGTTATTCTTTTTGAAGTAAATATTCTTATTTATCTTTCTAACTTGTTATTAATACCTGTCCTTCGTTCTTATACCTTCCCTATCCCATCTTAGTGACTTGCATTTGTTTGAGACTGTTTTTCTCTCTAACCCTTTTCCCTCTTCTAGACCCATTTAACTTAGAGGGTTCTTTGTTTTTTCTTACCTTCTTTAACTTTTTAGGAGTTGCCGTTTAAGTTAGAGGCTCTCCTTAGGTGGGGAGTTTGCCATTTAACTTAGAAGCTCTCCCACCTTCTCTGCTTTCCTGTCTGTTAAAAAAAAAAAAAAAGATTTTTTTTGTCTGTTATCGGATAGTTATCGCGTCAGTAATGTTTTTTTTTCCCTTTGTTTAGCCTTACATAGTGCTGTTCAACATTATGCCCAAAGATACTGCCAAGGAATCAAAACCTGCGGGTTTCAAAAAGTGCGATTCGTGCTGCCAAAAGATGTCCCTTATGGACAGGCACACAAGTTGCGTATATTGTTTAGGACCTGTTCACTTGCAGGATTCATGTTCTATCTGCCATGCTTTTAGTTCACGAGTCCTGCAGGAGAGAAGAAACAAATTAATCTTAAGAGGTTTACTGAAGGGCCCCTTTAATGCTGCTATGGAGGGGACTCAGCCAGCAGAAAAAAATTGGAAAAACCCAAGCCTTCATCCTCTTTGGCTCTGAGGTTGGACCCATCTAAAGAGAAGAGCAACCTACCACTTAAGTTAGATTCAACTGTCAGTTCCGACAAGACACTATCACCTATGGCTCCATCTGTGTTTTCAGAGCCAGTAAGGTCCCACAAGCATTCCAGGTCTCCTGTCTTGGAACCAGTGTGGTCTGCTCCACAGTCTCCTTTACTACAATCTGTGGCAGGCAGTCACCAGTCTTCAACCCATTCCTCTCGGTTATCCAGGAGCCTCTTGGATGATGATGTGGAGAGGGTGGTGAAGAGGCCTCTTAGGACACCAGCATTAGCAAAAATACTTTCAGGCCCATCCCAGATGGAAATGGTGCTGACAGCCCAAACAACAACTGTCTCAATTCCTCCTCCAACTCCTCTGAGTTCAGAGCCGGAGTATATGGAAGTCGTAGTGGTGGAACCATTAGTTCAGGCAACCTCCGCTGGTCTTTTGGTTCTGACCACTGCTCCGATCTCCTCGATACCCCTTCTATCAAGGGATTTGGGAGCCAATTCTCCCTCTTTGGCTCCAAGGGGGGGAGCAGCATCAGACCCTTGTCTGAACCTACTCTCCCTCTTGGAACTTCAGCGCAGGTCACCTTGGCTCCTATATTGACCTTGGAGCCATCGCCCTTGGTTTAGAGGAAGTCGCTGGCTTCTTTGGAGCCAGAGACTCTTTTGGGTTGGGACCGTGATGCCTTTGAGGTGATGAGGAGCATGCTGTCTGCTGAGGCAGCTCCACCCTTAGCTCCATTGGCTCCTTCACCTTTGGTGCCAGTGTCCGCCTCTGAACTTCCCCTCCTCCCCAAGCATAGGGAACCCATGCTCCAGGATGCCCCATTGGGCGATCCTACCTCTTCTGAAACCTCCCCTGAGCATCCCTTTGAGGAGGTCTCTCAGAAGAGGACTTGCAAGAGGAAACATGTGGACACCCCTTATTCCTTGGCATCAGACACAGACTTGGATGACTCAGAAGGGTCCCCATGGTCCCCCTCTGAAGATGTCTCTTTTTCAGACATCTTAGAAATCCTTAGACAAAGGTGTAACTGGAAGTCCCTTGCCCCTTCTGAAGATGAGTCAGTGTACCTGGATGCATTCGGTTCCCGACCCTCCACCGCTTGGGTATCTCCTCCTTTTGGCCCACTATTACACGTAGTGAGTCGAAAGGTGTGGAGCTCTCCAAACACGATGAAACCAGTTCTGCGGAGGCCTAATAAATTCATAACAGCCCCTGAAGACAGACTCTTCTTATCCAAAGGTGTTCCTATTGATGCTATGGTGGTGGCAGCAGCAACCAAGAAGGAATTAGTGGAAACTTCTTCATCTGTCCATCCATCGAATAAAGAGTTTCATACGATGGACAGATACGGGAACTGTATGTTTTCTTCAATGACCTTTACACTCAGGTCGCTGAACTATTTGTCCTATTTTACAAGGCTTCAAAGGGATCTCCTCAAAGAGTTAGGAGATACCTTACAGGATACTACAGCTGCGAGAGCATCAGACAAGGTGGCTTCTCAGCTTGCGACCTTGACTTCAGTGGTTAACTCCTCCACGCGGCTAATTTCTTACACAGCCAATGGGGTGAGCAGGGTGGCAGGCACAGAGGTAGTCTTACACAGACACTCCTGGATGCACCTTTGTCATTTTGCAGAGCCTTTCAAGTCTTCCTTTACCAATGCCCCCTTTGATGGCTCATCCTTGTTCGGGCCTCAGGTAAAAGAGACTCTTACCAGGTGTGAACAGGATGGCAAAACTCTCTCTGCCATGGCAGTACGTTTTTCTGCTCCATCTAGGCCATATCCTAAAGGCCAGAAGAGTGGGAAAATGTAGTTCCAGAAATCCCAGGTAGCTTTGCCTGACAAACGTGGAGATTTTTCCCCTAGGGGCAGAGGGGGGAAATAACAGTGGAAGATGCCGATCTCGTGGCAGGGGGGGTCCGCAGAATCAGGGCGACAGAGATAACTTCTCTGATAGGCCCTTACAGCACTCCTGAAGGGAGGCCTGACTGTCCAACTCTGGAGACAGTTGGGGGGAGATTATCCTTTTACCCAAATGCCTGGCAGACAATCACAGAAGATACATGGGTACTATCGATAATATCCGGAGGTTACAATATCCCCTTCTTCCAACTTCCTCTGTCAAAAAGACAACACTCTATCCCAGATGTTCCACCCAGTCTTCAGGATCAAGCAAACCTTAAGGTTCAAAGGTTGCTAAGAAAAAGAGTCATCCAGGAAGTTCCCGGAGACCAAATCGGATCCGAAACTTACTCAAGGTTCTTTTTAGTTCCAAAGAAAACAGGGTACTGGAGACTTATATTAGATCTCAGCAGGCTGAACAAATCAGTCAAGAAAACAAAGTTCTGGATGGTAACTCTGCAGTCCATTCTTCCTTTTCTGGGTCAGGACAATTGGATGTGCTCTATCAATCTCCAGGATGCGTACTACCACATAAAAATGGACAGACGGTCAATGAGATATCTACGCTTCTGGCTGGGACCCAGTCATTATCAGTTCTGAGAGCTTCCCTTTGGTCTCACCACACCCGCCAGGGTGTCCACCAAATGCATGGCAGTAATTGTGGCTCGCCTGAGGCATCAAGGATTTTGGGTGTTTCCATATCTAGATGACTGGCTCCTTACTGCCACCATCGATCATCAACTAATCAGGGCAAGGGAATCCACAATTCGCTCTTGTTCTCAACTTGGGATCACCATAAACTAGGAAAAATATGCTCTGTTGCCTTGTCAATATATTACCTTTATAGGGCCAAATTTAGACACAAGGGCCATGATAGCAAAGCTGCCTCAAGAAAGAGTATTAACGATCCATCGCCAAGTTGTCATGCTGTTCACACAAAAGAGAATTCAAGCAAGATTTGTCCTCAAGGTTCTGGGTTCTATGGTGGCAGCAATCACTCTGGTCCTGATAGCTCGCTTCCATACGAGAATTCTACAGTGGCTCCTTTTTGCACAATGGTCATTCCAGGATTTACCCATCTCACATCGGATTCTGATCATGGAATCCTGCAAAAAGGATCTGGAGTGGTGGCTTCACTCCCCTATGGTAACAATAAACAGGCCATTTCTACCCCCCAACCTGTAGCAACAGTGACCATGGACACTTCCCAGATGGGGGGGGGGGCATTATCTGGGACAGACTGTTCAAGAGACTTGGCAGGAACATGAGTACCACTTGCACATCAATGTCCTGGAGATGAGAGCAGTGCTTCTGGCATTGCAAGCACTTCAGGACTCTACCTACAGAGACTATAGCAATTCAGATGGACAATATGTTGGTAGTATCGTACATCAACAAACAGGGTGGAACCAGATCTTACCCCTTGTGTCGAGAGGGTCTATGAGTTTGGCAATGGGCGATGTCTTCCCAACGCTTTCTGGTTGCAATGCACATCCTGGGGAAACCTAACGTGATAGCGGACAAGCTCAGTAGGCTATCCTGATGCTTCATGAGTAGTCCCTGAAGCAGGAAATTGCGGACTTGATTTTTCACAAATGGGGCCAGTCATGCTGCGATCTGTTTGCCACCCCTCCTCAACAACAAATGCAGCAGCTACTTTGCCCTAGTCCCACCACCGGGACAGTCACCCAGGGATGCACTTGTTCATGATTGGCCCCCAGGACTGCTTTATGCCTTTCCACCTTTGACCCTGATCCCCAAGGCTCTTCAGAAAGCACACTCATTGGGTTGCAAGCTAATCCTCATTGCCCCTTACTGGTCTCGTTAGATATGGTTCCCATTCCTTTGGCTTCACCTGCAGGGGGAGCCTTGGATCCTGGACCCAGCACCAAATCTTTTGCTACATCAGTCGGGGGCTCCCCATCCTTCCATTCAAACTCTCAAGCTCACAGCTTGGTTTCTCCACTTCTGGTCTTAGCCAGGCTTCCCAATGTTTCTCCGGCAGTTCAACACATTTTGATTTCCTCCCATAAGCCCACTACTAGGAAACTTTATGCTAGTAAATGGAAGAGGTTATCTTGTTGGGCAGACAAAAATCAGGTTGATCCCTTTACTGCTCCCATTTCAAAGATTCTTGAATTTCTTGCTGAAACCTTTGACCGAGGAGCAGCTGCAGTTACTATCCGAGTTCAGTTAGCTGCCATTTCTAATTTCCATATGGGAGAAATGGGGTCCAGTATCATGTCCCATAGGTTATGCAAGGCATTCCTAAGAGGTACTACCCTCTTAAGACCTCCAATAAGAGAACCTCTCCCTCCCGGGATCTAAATTTAGTTTTAGACACTGATTCTTTCTCCCTTTGAACCATCTGCTTCTTGTCCAGTCAAATTTCTGACTTGGAAGACCCTTTTCATGGTTGCAGTTACTTCAGCTAGAAGGGTTTCAGAATTACAGGCCTTATCTATTTGTCCCCCATACTTGATTTTCCATAAAGATCGGGTTTCTCTCAGAACCAACCCCTCTTTCTTACCAAAGGTATGTTCTGACTACAATTTGAATCAATCCATAGAACTTCCTGTGTTCTTCCCCAGTCATGGCAACAAGGCAGAGTATAAGCTTCATCAATTGGATGTTCATAGACAGTTACATTTCTATTTACAGAGGACCAAGGACTTTAGAAAATCTGACCAATTGCTCACATCCTTTGCGGACAATAAAAAAGGTTGTGCAGTCTCAAAGGTGACTTTATCAAAGTGGCTTTCAGACACTGTAAAACATGTCTACAAGTTGCATAAACAAAAACTTCCAGAGAAAATTAAAGAGCACTCAATAAGGCCCTTAGCTACCACTATTGCCTTTCAAGCCAGACTGCCTTTGGATTCGATCTGTGCAGCAGCTACATGGGCTAATCCTCATACCTTTATCACTCATTGCAAAATAGATGTGGCCTCCCTGAACAGGGCATCCTTTGGTTCCATGGTCCTAAAGAGTTTTTTCCAGTGAGCCACCCAAGACTCAGGTGCTGGGGATGCTGTCCCAAACGGCAAGAACAAAGGCGAGATATGAAAAACATAACATAAAGAAGTTATGTACTCACCATAACGTTCCATGTTTGTTGCCCTTGATCTCGCCTTCTTTCTTGCGTCCAACTTCCTTCCCCCTTCCTGGAGGATCAAGAGGAATCCCTTGCTTTTATTGGGTATACTGGCTGGGTTTCCTTTATACCATACCTTATGGTTAGCCTCTGTCTACTCCTATTACTCTTGTGGAGGGGTCACACCTTTATATGTAGGTGCCATCTGATATGTAAAGGAGAGTATATATCTGGTCTATTTGTATGATCTAGTTCTAGGTTATAACAAATGAGATCTGGGTAACCACCACTAGGTATGCTGGGATAGGATCTAGCCTCAAGCAAGTAAAAGTTCTCGAGCTATAGTATATGGATGGGTCGGAGCTGAGGATCGGCTCCGAACCCAAACAGCAAGAAGGAAGGCGAGATCAAGGACGGCAAACATGGAACGTTATGGTGAGTACATAACTTCTTTTTCCTGCTTTTAACCTCCCATTATTTTTCATTTTGTCCAGAATTCTTGACCCAATAAGTTTAGAGGTAAGGTGCTAAACCAAAACATTCAGATCTTAATTATTTCTGTTAGTGTTATTTCAGCAAGTCAAAAACAGAGTACTAGGCAGTTCCTGTTGCTACATTTACTTGGTACAGTTGTCTTTTATCAGTGCTATTTTCCTTGGAAGGAGCTGGAAAAATAACATGTCTGTTTGCAGTCTCAATAGCTCAACAAGTAGCATACTCACCTTTAGTGCAGAAAGTTCTATTACCATACCTGGTACTTAGATTATTTTTCCCATCCGGACATTGCAGTGGTGATGCTGCACTCCTGGGTGTTTGGATGAGATGTTAAACTGAGGTAACATCTGCCTGAGTTTGTGGTAGCTCAGATGAATGTAAAAGATTCCCACAGCACTTATCAAAAAGAATAGGGCAAGTTCCCCAGTGTCCTGCTTAAATCTCTCCTAGTCAGTATGAATACAACCTTGGTTCTTCCCTGAAAACAGGCCATTGACCTAGTGGGTCTAATCCAATTAATAAAAAGTATAAATATATAAATAATGGTTGATACTATATCTCAGTTGTACTCAGACTGTTTTCATGCATCAGAATCATTAAGTGGTTATGGTTAGTGTCTCTCAATGGCCCTGCTGCTAAAAAGTGATCTTGGAAGCTTTTTTCACAAAATTCTTTTCAAGACCCCTTTATACAAGTCATGCTACACAAAAAGTAATATTTTTTTAGCTTCTGTGTAAAAAGAATGGCATTAATGTGTATCATTGGCATCTTGCACAGCTTCTGGAACTTTTTTTTCACTTTTTTGTTCAAGTTACTCTGATTTGTGTTCCCAGAACAGTTCTTATCTGTTGAACAGTAGTTGTAAATGATCTACAAAATTGAACTGCTTGTTTTAAGCTTTCCAATGTTCAGTCCAAGTGCTGACAGATCCTCTTCCACATTCTTCCTGAGGTGCCAAACTATCATTGTAATCCAGGAGCTGTTAATTGACCACTCCTGCATCTACTTCAAAGAACTATTAAAACACATACAAACCACTTAGCTATTCACCAGTTTCTGCAGTGGGAAGCTGTATGTTTTTTTCTTGAATATTGGCAAGGTCTACTGTATTTGTTTTTAAAAATAAATATTTCCATACTATGCAGCACAGAATTTAATAAATCCAACTTTCTGTTCTTTAATTCAGGTGAATTGCATTTCTTCTCTTTCTGCTGAGGCACAAATGTCTTTGCATATGGCATTTTCCCACCTCTGTTGCATTGGTAGCTGCACCCCTGACCTGTTACACTGTAGCATACCAACACTTTATCAATCCATAATCCCTGATTATAACAAATTAGTATTTTTTTCTGTATTGTAAACATTGCAAGGATTTGTAAAATTATGTTAGCCATGTTATTTTCATATGGAAATGGTCTTTCATTTTTAATAGTGAATTATGGGTGAGTTGTTACCATTATTCTATACCTGATTGATATGGTGTTTTTTTTTTCACGTGCTCTATGTGCCCCATCAGCTAGCTACATTGCCCATATTGAGCCCCAGCAAGAAAAGGAACCTGATGCTGCTACTGGTCTTGCCTTAAGGGTCATTCAGTCACACAATGTATAGTTCTATACCTCCTATACATGAGAAGTATAGTCCTTTGTAGCTAGCTGCTGGAGTGGCATTTAGGCAGACATGAAATGACTGTCCTGAGGGGTCTCCATTAGGTCCCAGTAGACCTGAGTCCTAGAAAACTGGTAAAGCGTCTGAGGCCATCAAGGGAGTACAGTGTATTGACAGGAGAAGTCTTAAACTGTGATCTTTGTCCTGGCAGTCTCATAATGGTGCTCTCTACATAGACACATAAGCTGTCCAAGGTTGGCATCAGTAAGAAGTAAAATGCAGGAGGACCAATGGCTGCAGTCCACACAGACCCTCAGGCACTGCTGATTTCTTTTCTCACGTAAATCTTTACAGAAGGGTAGTGGCACAGGATGGTGCCTGTAATCACACTTTAAGTGTATTGTGCAATACTGTAAAGTGAACTAAAAATCCGCAGAGTAAAGTAACTAATGCAGCTTGGGAGGAACATTTTAAAGCACAGGAAAATTTCACTCAGTAAAGCAAATGCAACACCTTTGTCAAGTTAATAAAAACATAGCTGTAAGGTATAAAATTTACTATCTCTCAGTAAGTACACTGACGTTTCTGTTTCAGAAAACTCCATTTAGCTAGATTTAACTCCTCTTTGTTCTTCTAACTCTGCCTAAAATTATTCAATGTCAGAAACCCACAGCATGCAATACATACATACATACATATATATATATATATATATATATATATATATATATATATATATATATATAAACATATATGTATATATATACGTATATATATATATATATATATATATATATATATATATATATGTATTACTGCTGATGTGATGACTGTACTTCTGTTTCACTGAGAAATGTAAACATGGTAATTACACAGAAGTTCTGAACTATACATTATAGCCATTGCTGAAGTAAAAGATGCATTTTTGTCGCTCAAACAAGAGTGTAACGTTAGCATTACCATTAACAGAAACTAAGCCGCTAATGAACTGGCCGGAGGTTCATAAAGTGTTCCTATGTAGTCAGCTATAAAGGTAAAATACTGAACAAGGTACCTTTTAAAACTTCAAGGAAATGTCTAGAAAATACGTTAGGCTATATTATTAGCATTCACAAGAAACTAAAGAGAAAAGTAATGCTTTAACATGATAAAATGGAACAGTCTAACTAATGATGATGCAAAAGGGTATTTTCCTTGGCCTCCAAATAAGCCATAGAAATTCATAATTACTTAAATATATTTACCAGCAATCCAGCAACAGTTGTAAGGCAAAGGAAAGGGGCCTCATATGTCATGCTGAAAGGAAATGCCCGTGCTATCTGAAAAAAGATCTTCTGATTATTAGAACACTTTGCAGCACCATGCTTGAGCAATGTATGACATAGATTTGTGTCGTAACATTTGGTAAATACTTAACTGTTGCTAACTAGTGAATACAAATTTAAAGCGTGCAAGAAACTTGAATTCTTGTAACTTAACCATGTGTCTTAGTTGTACAAATGTTACATGACTAGGACACAGAAACAACCATTAGGAGCTGTTAGTTATTGTGCGTCTTTTAAACTTTAATGTTACTGCATATTTCCATTAGTTAATGATTCATAAGACAAAACGACGTTTGTATTATCTTAAATTATAAGATCATACATTCATAGGAAGTTACTAGGCTAGCGGCACCTAGAGCCCTTACAAGCCTAGCTATGTTAATCCTGAATTGTCTCAATTGTCCTGGACGTAATTCACAGAGAGAATCTGTGATAAAAAACAAATATCCCTGTCCATGAGGGATATGGGTGCCGCCCTCAGGGTGAATTTGCTGTCTCCCATCCATTTGTCCAGGTTGTGCTTGAATAGGGTTAGTGAGAAGCTCTGCATCATGTGAACTGGAAGTTTATTCCAGAGTAGTGGTGATCTCTGGGAGATATAGCTGTCTCTCCAGCATGTTATGTTAATATCACAGGCTAGGTTAAGATCCCTAGAGTGAGTGACTCTTGTGCCATCTGATTTGAGGATTTGCAGTATATCCATCAGGGCAAGGTCAGAGACTGCCCCATAGGCTAGGCACAAGTCACCTCTCAGCAGCTTATATGATACAGAGTACGGTGATAGGGTTTTCAGTCTATCTACATAATTCATGGTTTGGAGGCCCTGTAATTTCTTGGTGAGAAACCTCTGTGGTCTCTCCAGCTGTTGCAGATGTCTGGTGAGGTAAGTGCAGAAGGGAGCATTGTACTCTGTTAATGGTCTGATGAGGGTTGAATACAGTGAAGTTATAACATCCTTAAACCTGGATGTGATGCCCTTACTTATGAGGTGCACAGCATAGAAGGCTTTCCTTACCACTGTGGAAACATGGTGGTCAAAGTTCAGATTGCTGTCTACCTGTGCTCCCAGACCTTGATCCACTGGGTTTGAACTTTGTGCTGTGCTGTCAATATTGTAATTTGCAAGGAATTCTGCTTTGCCAAAGGAGATAATAATTGACTTTTTTGCATTTAGTTTTAGACCGTGGCTTTGGCACAAGTAATTTGTCTGTGTTAGCTCTTCCTGTAATATGTTAACATCATTGGGGGACTCCGTGATCGCACTCAGTTTGCAATCATCAGTGAACATGGTAAGCCAAAGGCCATCTAATTTAGCCCTGATGTCCTAGAAATAGATTACAAACAGTTAAGGGCCCAGCACAGATCCTTGTGGTGTGCCACTGGGTGACGGGTCTACTGGCAGAGGTGGAGTCACCAACTTTGACGATATGTGTTCTGTTGGTGAGCCAATTGGCCACCCATTTAGTGATGTTAGGGTTAATCCCTGGCTGGGAGAGTTTTTCAATGATACGTGAGAGAGGGATTGTGTCAAAAGTTTTGGCTAGGTCAAGACAGACAGTGTGCACTGTCTCACCTTTATACAGGGCTTTGGAGGCTTTTCTCGAAGAAGTCTACTAGGTTTAATAAGTATGATCTATGCTTAACAAAGCCAAACCGGGTTAGGTCTAGAGTCTGAAGGTCACCTATGGCCTTGTTGATAAGGTCCAGGATGATCCTTTCCATGTCCTTGCAGATTGGTAGATGCCCCCACTTTGTGCAAGGGGATTACTGTTGTAATAGTGAGCTAGTGGTATATTTGGCAACCTGTGTTACATGAAAAAATTATTACATAGGAAAGACGAAAAGAATTTTCAAACGTAGGGTGTATGAACACACTTTAAGACATAAGAAAGAAAGACAAAAACAATGCTTTGGCCAGACATGCACTTTCATGTTCTTTTTTTTCAAAACAGGTTTATTGTTTTAACATATAAGAGAAATATCAAAACAATTTTATACAAGTAATTAAAAATAGGTATTATTATAATATTCAACAAAACAACTAAAGTATTTACAAAGACATCCACTACAATCAGATCAATTAATTAAACTAAAATACCATGCTATTGAAATTAAAATTTTTTTAACAAATTTTGTAAATTATCCCATACAATAAAATAAGATGTTTTTCTATTTGTTCTAGTCCTAATTGTGTTTATTTCCATATGGCACACTATATTCATAACATTTTTAAATTCATTGAACGAAGGAGGTGTATCTGAAATCCAATTTCTAGTTATTATTTTCCTAGCCACTGCTAAAATAGACCATAACAAGGGAAGCTTAACCTTTTTAACACTTTGAGGTACAGGTGTGTTGAATAATATAAGAGATTTAGAAATAATGAAATTATCTGTAAAAGAGCCTGCAAAATTCATTAATTGACTTCCAGTATTCTTTCAATTTTATACAGTCATAAAACATATGAGCCCAGTCAGCATTAATTTCTACATTACATCTCTTACATAGATTATCTTTATTATTTATTTTATTCATCATCAAAGGTGTATAAAAAGATCTATGTAAAAATTTCCATGTATAAAGTCTCCAGACAATGGAAGACGTAGTTCTATAAGCAGATTCCAATATATATTGTTTATCTTGTTGATTTGGTGGGTCCACGTTAATAGAAGTGAAATAATTCCAGTATGAATCTACACTGTAAAAAGTTTCTTGTCTGATAACTTTATGTATGTATGAAAGTTTACCTTTATCAGAAACTTTATGTTGTAAATTTAATATCAAGTAATCAATCAGTGTTGGAATAGATTCTTTAACAGTTATAGACATTAAATCTAATTTATTAATGAGATGTTGTCTAAAGGTCTGAACCTCTAACCAGCAAGTTTCTCTTAGATCAAATTCTTGTTTTAAGAAATCTAGATTTTTAACTTTATTATCAGATATCAACTGATACCAGTACTTCATAGTTCATAGTTTAGTACTAAGCTAACTGCCCTTGTGAGCCATTTTAAGCCTAGCCAATTATCCCTTGTGAGACTCAAACCCTGCACCTTGTGTTTGTAAGGCAAGCACCTAAGCCATTGAGCCACCCTCCCAACCATGATAACATGATGAATTTTAAAAGTATTTCTGGTTTAATATTCAATGAAGAAAAAACTAAAATACTACCTATATATACACGAAAAAATATTCTCATTAGTGATTTTACTAAATATGTACCCATTTCAGGTCAGATAACTTATTTAGGTATAATACTATCTAAAGATATTAAATCTATTATATATAATAATTATAATATCTATAGCTAAATGAGTTCCTTCAGAAGTAGATGACAAAAGCATACCCTGAGTATACATTATAGGAAATACAATAAAATTCCATTCCCTATACTTAGGGTGCATGAATATAAAGTTACGATAACTAATAATAATATTTAATGGGTAACAAACCATATGTTTAGGTGTAATAGGTGAAGTACAAAATTCCTTTAGTAACCATAACATGGAGTTATTTACAATCATATTTTTATGTGTTAAGGAGATTTTCATGGAGTGTATACTAATTAGCTCCCAATAATCTTTCCATTTTGTGACATATGACTGATCTATTAATAAAGTAATAACTTTTACAATAGAAGAGATAGTATATAAATTAAAGTCTGGAAAAGAAATACCCCCTTGAGACCAGCTATTAGTATGTTTCTTTAATGCAATCCTAGGTCTATTAGGTGCCCATAAGAAATTTAACATTAGTGTGTTCAGTTTCTTGATAATTATTTTTGTAGGTGGAAGTATTATTGATT